>NW_027499598.1:0-70615 GCF_021521415.1 Bidens hawaiensis | reverse complement strand
ATGTGGCGTTTTGATGGCGCACTTGGCACTTCGCACGCTCGCATCGCCGCATAAGGGCCGCTTTAGTATTTTTGAAATGTGGACGATCAACCAAGAAGTGACAAGATACTAAAGTTCAAGGACTAAAAATAAAAATTCTGATTTCCAGACCCATCGCGCTACGCGACGAGTATACAAACTAGATCATCGCGCTACGCAATGCAGTTCCCCATGAGTTTTGAAAAAGGGGCGTCGCGCTACGCGATGGTCCAGAAGGAAGAGGGTATCGCGCTACGCGATGACCTGGTTAAGTAACAAGATCAAACACGTGTTAACACGTGGCAAGATCTTGTGAATTGCGGCGTCGCGCTATGCGACGGCCCAAGGAAAAAGGCGTCGCGCTACGCGACGGTCCACAAAATTTTGCCTATAAAAGGGGGCTACGGGTTTGAAGGCAACTCATCCCAAAAACACATTTTATTACACACACTTAACATTGGGATGCGTGCCCGACTACTGTGAGGTTTCGAGGTCTTGATTTCTCGTGATTCGCGCAAGAATTGAAGTTCCGACACCCCGTAGATTTGTCAAGCGATTTAGAAGCAAGGGTACTGACGGTTTAAGCTTTAAAACGCGATAAAGAGTAGAAGTGATGCTCGATCAATCTTAGGTGCCTAACTCTGAATACCTGTGTGAGGTAAGGGTTCCGCTTAAGTATTATTTTATAATGGCTTGGGCCATAGTCGTGGGTATTGAGACATTTGAGCCAAAACAAGGTACACCTCAGTACGTATTTACCGATTAAGCAAATAAACGTCTTTTGCGTAACAAACGAATAATTAATCGAACGGGTCGGGTTATGACCCAGATATCTCGGGGGGCCATCTATAAGTGATATACGATCTATACAAGCTAAAATATTAGAAATATGGTCTTAGTTTGATAGCAAACAAGTTAAACGAAAACATGCTCGTTTAACCACCCGCTATAGATTTAAACGCGAAAGATAGTTACAAACCAAGCATTGTATCATCCGTTAAGACGAAAAAGACTTACCAAACACTTATTTGAAATGTTTTAAGCGATCCGTGAAAATATTTTTGATTTTTACAAACGTATAGTATGTTTTTATAATTTTACACAAAACTAGCCGAAAAACACTTGTTTTCGCGCTGTTTGTCGCACCCGATAAGTTTTTCGCGCCAAAAACCAAACCCGAACTAAATTTGGACCGGGATTTTCGTATTGGGCTTGAGAAAACAGATTTTTGGGCCAAAATGGCCCAAGGGGGCCCAAACCATCCTTCCGATCGGACCAGCCCACCCCACCCCCCATTTTTTTATATAACTTGTTTAGGAAGCTTGCTTATCCAATTTGGTTTATAAATTCTGAGGTCCAAGCAGCTGCATCCTAAAATTCCAGAAAACCTCCAAACCCTAAGCTAAAGGGCTTAAATAAGTAGCTTTTGAACTTGTTTAAACTTGTTTAATACCATAAAAACATGTCTTGGTTACTAAAAATCATTCCTAACCGTGTAAAAATCCTAAAAATGGTTCATAAACATGTTTTGATCATAAACACGGTAAGGAACCTGTTTTGATAGTTTTTTGGACCATAAACACGGATTAAATGGTTGAAACGGCGTTTTTACGGTTCAAAAGTTCGTTTTTGTGCACTAGCCGAAACCCTAAGTTAAGGGCTGTTATGTTGATGAAAAATTTCTTGGTTTGTGATATAGGACTTGTACCTAGCTTTCTTAAAATCACAAGAACCTGAAAACTTGATTAAAAGGTCGGAAACGAGCCAAACCCGCTAAGCTAATGCCGAAACACTCGCTTACGGGCTATTTAGGTTAAAGTTGTTATGTGCTTATTTTTAGGACTTAAAATTTTGCACGGACATCAGGGACCATGTCAATAAGTCCCTTTTCAAATTTGATAATTTTTCGACCATCCGAGAATATTTGGCGAATTTATTACCGAATTGGGACGTTTATTTGGGAAAAATAGCTAAAATACTTCAAATATTATGAAAATTTTCTGGGAACTCAGATTTGATGTATTTTGATCACATATGAATTTTGGGATCATATGGAGAAGTTTAAAGGTGTTTTGTTTATTTGCGTTCGTGTGAATTTTTACAGCCGAATTTGGGCCAAAAATAATATTGCACGAGCTTTTTACATTCTGGAATTGATACAGGTTGTTTTGGGATATGATTTAAGTATTCAGGAATTTTTGTGGAATTTTTGGAAATTGTTTGGGGTAAACGGATGATTTTCAGACGAAATATAACTGATAAAATGATTTTTTATAAATTAATAAATCAGTAAATAAATTCCAGAAATATTTTTATAAAAATCTACATATTTTAATTGATAAGTGGTTAAATTTTCATAATTTAATGATTAACGGTTAATTAATTATGCTAATCTGAATATTAAACAAATTCAGTTTTTATAAAAACCAGCAAGTTCGCAACTAACGAACCTGCGGGAATATCAAAACACCAAGAGTGATCAAAAATCATATTTTTGGATTAATTAAGTAAAAACAATATGGGATCTTTCTTTATAACTGAATAAACGGAAACGGGCCCCGTGGCTAATACGGGACCCCAATATGGGATCTTTCTTTATAACTTAATCATTTTATTAACCATTACATTTACCCAAGCTTATTTCCCCATAACTGTTTTCTGAACGCGTAAACGAACAACTTGGCCAGCTGGGAAAACGGGAATCTGAGCCAAGTTCGGTTTTAAGTATTAGACATTGAACAACCTCACAACCTAATCCTATTGCCACTTTCTGGGCGTTCCAGCTATACCCAGATTAGTTATACAGCCCAGTTTAGTATTGAGATTATAATAATATTAAAATATTAATATTAATATAATATTGATCATAGGGACTACTGATAGCAGACCAAACGAACCTCGAGCTGATACAGTACTGAATATCTACTAAACCGTGAGTTTCATGACCCCACTTTTAAACTGTTTTACGAACTTTTGGGGTGAAAAGCATGTTTGATTACATATACATACCTGAAACATGTACTGATGTGAATTATCTAAGTGCTAACACACGAAAGTCCCCACGATCACAGTGATTAACTTTGAGCCGGTGGCTTGTGAATAGTACTATTGATTTGACAAACCCAAACGGAATCGGCCTGGTTGCCGTGTCACATAGCGCCGTTTGCACATGACCATATTTATACAAACACGCCATGTAGTGTTAGACATAGCTACTCGGGGCATGTTGTGGGCGGAAAGGGGGCCACAGTGGTTGATTGAGCGTGGGAAATGGAGGCACGCAGCACGAACAGTCCAGGCTTCACTGTAGCTTAGCATAATTACATCACATACATCATTTACATAAATACGTACTTATTTCATGATTACAAGTGTTGACTTGTGAATACTCATTACTGATTTCTTGAAACTCGTGAAACTCACCAACTCTAGTAGTTGTACCTAAATCAGAGTAATTGGGTGATCTGTTACTTGCCTGAAGTGTGTGGTCGATGCTATGTGAATAAAAGCAAGGGTGTTAGTAGTAAGAACGTTTAGTTAACGAATTAGTTTTGTTTGTACCACCTAGACTGTAAAACAATGATAGAACAGAGAAATGTAATATATTGTAAATTAGTTTGTAATGTTTCTTTATAAACAATGTGTGGATACCAGAGGTGTCTGTTACATTCCCGTTTTACGCTTCCGCATTGTGCTAGTCGGGGTGTGACAGGTATAGCCGAACCTTGATTACAATTAAGTATAATATACCTTTTCATAAATAAAGGTTATAGTCAAAGTATTGCTTCTTTGTAATTAAGTAACGTAAGGAATGAAATACTATTTATTTTTTATTAATAAATGTATGCAAAGGTTATAATTAGATTAAAGTTTCTTCTTAAAGAAGAAACCCGATATAGATGTTTCTTCCTGAAGAAGAAACGTAGTATATGATTAATGAATAGACAAATGGACTAAAGATCCAAATGTTTTATAGAAAGAAATGAATTGTCAAGGTTAAGCTATACAAAACAGACTATAGGTCTGAAGTTAGATTGTTGAGCTAAGATACTTATACAAAGGTTGTTCTCGTACTATAGGTCCGAGATAGAAAGAATGCATAAATCAGAAAGATAAACTGATCAAGGACAAAGGTGAATACGTCCAAACCTTTTTATAGCATAAAATATGTTATGACGTGAATACGTCCAACCTTTTGATATGTTTTATGACGTGAATACGTCTATGTACTGTTAAAAGATTTACTATGGAAGGTTATCCATAGATAAAGAGTCAGAAAAGATATTTATGATGATTGGTACGAATCCTCTATGTTTATGAAATGTTTACTCTTATCCATATGTAAAGAGTTATGAAAGTATTTGCATGAGGATTGGTTCAAATCCTCTAAAAACGTTTTGATACAAGGTAGTACTAAACACTCAGGCTAAAATACATGTGTCTGGATCCATTCATATATGATTTGTAGTAGGCCACTACAATCATACTGACCATGAGGCAAGTGACTGTCTCTAGGGCGAGTGAAGTCCGATTATGTGGTCTATTGGTACTTTTAGTTCCGATGAGATGGGATAAGGCCCACTGAGTTGTTGAACAATATTGGTGTTGTATCGAAAGTGATTTTGTATATGATTATATTATGATGAATTATGAAAATCTTTTATTGAGTCAGCGTTATTCACCAGCACATAGCTGACATATTTTTCCCCCACATTTCAGGGAAACAGTAAAGGTAGAACAGACAAGCAAGCCAGATTAGAAGATTGGGAACATAGTCATTAGAGGTGATCTGATGGCTCATATGTTTTAATTAAAATATTGTGAAAAATCATATTTTAAAATGGCAAGTATTTGAAATATCAAAACGGGTATTAAATTCCCGACAGTTCATTATAATAATATTTTATGACTTCCACTAAAAGAACGTAACTCTGATATATTTGCAAAACAGGTACCAACTATTGTCATACGCCTAGGCCCTAGGTCGGGGTGTGACAAATCAAACAAAAAGGATGACAAAACAATTCCAAAGTTGCCAAAGATAACCCATAAACTCAAGAAACATTATGAAAAGATGAGGAGAGAACACAAGGCATTTGATATATGTGAAAGAGCTCAAACAAAGAACAAGAATGATAAATCTGAGAGCTACACATATGATCAACACCCTCCAATCTATCCAGTGTTCTCAAACCATGAACTCTTTGACATTGGGGATATTAATTATGTGCCTATGAGAAGATATGCAGCAGAACAAGAGGAAAGCTCTTCAAGAAATCCATCTAAGCTGAAGAAGATTGTGTTTGTGAGAGAAAAATATCCTCAAATACCTGATATCAGCAAGCCCATTAAGATGGACTTCACCAACTCTTTGTGCCCCAAAACCTCTTTAGGTTTTGACTTTCCCAAGCCCAGTGACAAGATTAAGAACAAGCAACTACTTGAAGACATGAGAAGTTTTCCAAAAGTGTGGTGTAAGATGTGTGATGCCTATGGACATCACACTGATTCTTGTTGGGTGGTTGAAGAGACATTTGAAATTCCTGATATTGTAAGTGGATTTGACATGAAGGGTTACAAGAAAATGTATGAAAAGTATCTGAATGGAGATAGGAACTCTTCTGATGAAGAAGACAAGAGATTGACCCTAGAGAAAAGGCTAAAATCTGTGCTGAAGATCAAGGAAGATCCAAAGGTCTCAAACAAAACTGTGAAGAGCAAAAGGTCTAGTGATAAAGGAAGAGCAAAGTTAAGACCTGGTGTTCTAAATGGTGATGAAAATTCTTGTTAAAACAAGGATTTGAACCAAGAGGTTATCAGTGGAAGACTAAGTAGGAGGTGAATGAATGGAAAAACTGTGTGCTTGATCAAATTGAAAATAGCATCAAGTTACCAGTTGTGTCAGACTCGGATTCAGATGATGAATGTGAAATAGTCTATGAAGATCCACTTCCAACTCCTATTGAAACTCCAATTGACTCTGATTTGCAAACTGATGCAGTTTGTGACTCAGAATCTAACTGATCTTCTTGTGTGTGTTTGTGCAGGAACAGTCCATGAATTGCAATGAGATATGGTATATGGATAGTGGTTGTTCCAGGCACATGACCTATGATAGAGCAGCTCTTGTGAATTATGAAAGAAAATATGAATGACCGGTTGCCTTTGGGAGTGATGAGAATGGAGGAAAGATTGTAGGAAGAGGCACTCTCACCAATGCAAAGTATCTTTTGAGAATGTGATGCATGTTGAAGGACTACAATATAACTTACTCAGCATTTCTCAAGTCTGTGCCAAAGGATACAAAGTAGCTTTCAATGATGAACACTGTTTGATCCTTAAGCCTGAATTTGTCATTTCACCTGAGATGATTATGATGATGGCTCCAAGAAATGGAAACCTCTATGAGCTTAGAATGAATACTACAATATCAAGAGGTGGTTCATGTTTTGTTTCCAAAGCCACTGAGAATGAAACAAAACTATGGCATAGGAAAATGTGTCATGTCAATCTGAAGAACATGAACAACCTGGTGAAAGGTGAACATGTTGTGGGTCTTCCTACAAGAGAATTCAAACTAGAAGAAAAAGTTCATCTTGTCTAAAAGGAAAACAGCACAAATCCTCTCATAAGATCAAACTAATCAACACTATTGATGAGGTATTGGAACTACTTCACATGGATCTGTTTGGTCCTGTAAGTGTTCTAAGCATTGGAAGAAAAGATTTTGTCTAGTGACCACTGATGACTATTCAAGATTTACATGGGTGTTCTTCATGGGAAGCAAGGATGAAACTCAAGAGCTGATCAAGACCTATGTGTTGAAAATGGAGAATCAACTCGAGAAGAGAGTAAAGGTCATTAGGAGCAATGATGGAAAAGAGTTCAAAAATGGATTGATGGAAGAATTCTGCACTTCTAAAGGAATATTTCAAAAGTATAGTGCACCAAGAACTCCTCAGCAGAATGGTGTCGCAGAAAGAAGAAACAGAACATTGATTGAAGCTGCAAGGACCTTGATAGCTGATGCAAATCTGCCAGTTACTTTCTGGGCAGAGGCTATCAACACTGCTTGCTATGTGCAAAACAGGGTTCTTCTGAACAAGACTCAAAACAAAACTCCATATGAGGTAACTTTCAAAAGAAAACCTTATGTGAAGTTCTTGAAGCCTTTTGGATGTAGATGCTTACTGCTGAACACAAAGGAATATTTCCACAAATTCCAATCAAAATCTTTGAAATGCTTCTTTGTGGGCTATTCATTCCATTCAAAGGCTTACAGATTCCATGTCAAGGAGCACATGGTGGTGATTGAATCCTCAGACATTATCTTCAATGAAAATCACTTCAACAATGTGGAAGGACCCAAGTGGCTGTTTGACTTGGAGAAGATGATCAAATCATTCAAAATCTACAATGAAGACATGGATGACAGCATATACAGAACAAGCACTGAAGAGAAAGGAAAGCAAAACCAAATTGATCTGGACAAGCTGTGGTCATCAGTTGCTCCTGAACAAATTGGATTCCCCTTTGAAAGAAGCATTCAAGGAGCAAATGAAATGGAGATAAATGGTCAAGAAGCTGCAGTTGAAATATCAAATGAAAGACCAAGTGACATAGAGAGTGAACAAATGCAGGGTCAGCAACAAGTTCAACCTGAAGAGACAGATAGAGTTGAAGACAAGTTCCAGTCTCTGTTTGATTCTCTCCAAATTGGAAAAAATGAAGCATAATCATCTGCAAATGGTCAAACTCAATTACCTGCTGAAGATGAAGAGACACCTGAGAATGAAACTGCTGATATGGCCATGAAAATCTTGAATCAGAAGTCTTAGTAAAACAAGTTAT
Source organism: Bidens hawaiensis (assembly GCF_021521415.1). Classification (NCBI taxonomy): domain Eukaryota; kingdom Viridiplantae; phylum Streptophyta; class Magnoliopsida; order Asterales; family Asteraceae; genus Bidens; species Bidens hawaiensis. The sequence continues at coordinate 62,746 of NW_027499598.1, read as the reverse complement.
ACAAACTACCTCTGTTGAAAGAAATCATCCGGCAGAAAACATCATTGGGGACTTGCACGAAAGAGTGACAAGAAGTTCTTATGAAAAGTCAAACATCTGTTTTTATGCTTGCTTTCTATCCCAAGTTGGGCCAAAGAACATAAATCAAGCCTTGAAAGACAACAACTGGGTGGAAGCTATGCAGGAAGAGTTAGCTCAGTTTAGAGACTTACATGTCTGGATTTGGTTGACAAACCTAGAGGAAAATATGCAATTAGAACCAAATAGGTTTTCAAGAACAAGAAGGATGAAAGAGGAATTGTTATTAAGAACAAAGTAAGGCTGGTGGCTCTAGGGTGCTTACAAGAGGAGGGAGTATACTTTGAAGAAGTCTTTGCTCCAGTTGCAAGACTAGAAGCAATCAGAATCTTTCTAGCATATGCAGCATTCATGAACATCAAAGTCTATCAATTGGATGTCAAGTCTGCATTTCTAAATGGAAAGATTGATGAAGAAGTTTATGTGACACAACCACCTGGATTTGAAGATCCAATCTATCCAAACAAGGTGTACAAGCTTACTAAAGCTTTGTCCATTACATCAAGCTCCTAGAGCTTGGTATGATGAGCTGTCAAATCACCTGTTGGATAATGGATTCTGCCGTGGAGCAATTGACAAGACTCTGTTATACAAGAAATGGAATGTCAGAACCGAGAATCTGGTGTAATGATGGGTGGATTGTAGAGCCACCCTTAATAATAGTAATTCTAAACAAAACATGACCATTTATGTGTTATTTCAAGGATTTAGGTTACTACCGTATATGGTGCGTGTTTGCAGGTACATGTGCTAAAAATGGCAATTCAAGTGAACTATGATGGAGAGGAGCAAAGAACTCGAGAGTTCGTAATGGCAGTCAACAAGTCAAAGAAGAACAAAGAACTTGGAGTTGAGGCTACCGTAGCTTACGGTAGCCACCGTAAGCTACGGTAGGGTCCCAACGTAGCAGCCTAGCGTAAACAGATAGAACATGGCGTAGTGATTTTCAAAGCCACCGTAAGCTACGGTGGCCACCGTAGCTTACGGTGGACCCTGACGATTGGTGGCGGTTACAACTCGTTTTTTATGTTATAATTGGCTTTTGAGCTCCATTCTTCATTACTCCGTTTTGAGACAATTGTTGGGGAGTTTTTGGGGCTTGAGAACAAGTTTTTGAGAGTTTTGAATCAAGGATTAACATCATAATCTTGGATTGCTTCGGATTAAACTTGGTATGATGATTTCAATTATGTGTGGCTAAAAATTTTTGGTGTTTCTCTTGGATGTAAGGTTATTCACAATACACTTATGTTTATTGGTCTTGAATTTGGATTGGTTATCTAATTATTGATGTTAGTATAACTATGATGTTTGTTTGATTGTTTGTAATTTTTCCATATCATGTTAAACCTAGTTTCGTTCTATACGTTCTTGGTGTCATTGACAATTGAGATTTAGTAGAAGGAATTAGGGTTAAAAACATATTGATTGATTAACAAGTAACAACCTCGCGTTCTAGTAATCCGAGTACTTAGTTCTTGATTAATTACAAATAATCACATTTACACAAAATCAAGATATTATGATTTATCCATTGAACTTAAACAAAAGAGTTGCATAATAACTGAGCTCCAAGAGGAATGCTCATTTAATCAATTGTTTACAACCTTCGTTCAGTTTATTTATTTTATAAAATCAAATCAAACCAACCTGAATTTTACTTTTTTGTCATATACATTTATATTAGTTTAATTGTAAACTACTCAGTAACACATATTCCACAAACTCTTCGTGTTTGACACCCATTTACCACTATCTAATTAGTTGTAATTGGTTTATTTTTGCGCGAGTCTTTGACCTCGTGTCAAATATTGGCGCCGTTGCCGGGGAGTAGTGCGCAACGTGTGTTATTTTTGTAGTTTTATTTAAATTGTTATTGTCAGTTTTACGTGGGTTGTGCTAGTGTGCAGGTACTTACAGGTATATGCATACAAGACGCTCTCGGTCTTCATCACCGTTAGCGTTTGATCCTGAAATTGAGAGAACCTTTCGTCAGAACCGGATTCTGCAAAGGGAAAACAAGGTTATTGGGTCGCCAATTACAAAAAGTCGAACAACTGACACCACAATCATGGCTTCGGAAAAAATGTACCGCCGATGTCACCACCCATTAATTCACCAAACCCACCATCGAATGTACCCATTTCCACCACCAATTCCACAAGTGAACCTACTTCAGCTGCGTTTAGCTTTCATCCACCAGCTAACCTCCCACCCTTGACAAATTTCATGCCTATTCAAGGACAATCATCAAACTCACCACAACAATCATCTTTCCAATCTCAACAAAATCCACATTATCAACAACCATACACATTTACCCAAGATCCACCCATAATTCATACTTCACCGGGTCAAAGATAGGGCCCGCATTTGTTTGGTAGGCCACGGTATGGTGATGGCAATGATGGGTATGAAGAGTACGAAGAAGGATATGCAAGTGGGGTTGATGGGAATCAGTTGAGGATTCAAGGGCAGTTTGGGTATGGATCTGAATTTCAACCGCAACAACAAGTGCAACAATCGGGCGGACCACATGTCAATCAAATACAACAACCACAACCATTGCAACAAGTTCCACAACAACCGCAATTTCAATAACCTCAATTTCAACAACCAAATCCTCAACCACAATACCAACAATATGCACAACAAAGGCCTGTTTATCGGCAAATGGGCCAACCGAGAGTACCATTGGGGGTGCCAAGATGTCATGCAAGAGAAATGGTTAGAGGAATTGAAGCTCACTTTAGACCGGTCATCACCAATAATCCATCTCCGGTGGTTATTCCTCAAAACCAAAATGGAAGAACATTTGAAGTGAGAACCAATGCGCTCCAAAGTTTACCAAAGTACAAGGGTTTAGCAACGGAAGAACCCTATTTTCATTTGGAGGCATATGACTCCATTTGCAACACGATTGGGGGTGGGTCAAGGCTTTACACCAGATGAAGTGAAATTAGTGTTATTTCAATTTTTGTTGGAGGATAAGGCGAAGAGATGGTTTTACACCTTGCCATCCTCATCGATTTATACTTGGGCAGAGATACAACAAAGGTTCTTAGAAGAGTTTTACACGACCTTAAAGACTAATGATGCGAGACGAAGTTTCAGGTCTTTCCAACAACAATCGGGTAAAATGTTTCATGAAGCATTCGAGAGGTTCAACATGATGATCAAGAATTGTCCTCATCATGGTATAGCTCTTTGGGAGTTGTTGAATGCTTTTCATGAAGGGTTGAATGCGGAAGATGAAAGGGATTTGATGTCAATCACAAACGGTACGTTCGGTACCAATTATGAACAAGACGATTGGGCATTCTTGGAACAAATGTCGGTCACATCAAAGAGAAAGGCTCAAACTGCAAGAAGATCAAGGCCGACAATTGGAAGACCGCAAGTTCATGCTGTGGAGGATGTGGGGGTACAAACTACTAATTAAAGAATTGATGTTTGTACCAATTGTAACGAGTTGGGTCATGGGGCTGATGTGTGTACAGTAGGGCAAGCACAAGTTGAATAGGTGAATGCACATCAAGGTCAAGGGGGTGGTAATCGAAATTTCAATATGAACTCAAACACTTACCACCCCGGATTGAGAAATCATCCAAATTTTCGTTATGGAAATCAAGCAACTCAGCTCAATCCAAATTTCCAAGGGACTTCTCAAACCACCTTTATCCCTCGTCAACAATACTTCAACCAAGAAAATCAAGGTCAATTTCAAGGAACGGGTGGTAATCAAGGTGGGTCTTCGGGCCAAGGTTCATCAAGTGAGAATGAAGTGATGGACATGTTAAAGTTGATACAGCAAGAGATGCAAAAGAGGAATCAGTTGGATGAAGCTCGTATACAAAAGGATGAGATTCGTGACAAAGCCATCCAATCATTGACAACTCAAATGGGCCAACTTGCAACTGAGGTATCCAATTTGAAGAAGAACAAAGGTCAACTCCCAAGTGACACCAAGGTGAACCCTACTCACACTACTTCTCGCAATGTGCCGATTAATCAGGTAAGTGTTTTAAGAAGTGGTAAGGAGTTTAAAATCAATACTACACCAGAATTAGTTGAAGGTGTGGTAGAGGATGTGACGGGGGTAGAAAGTGAAGATGAACAATCTTCACCCAGTCAACCCCCTAAACCATCCATGTTTTCAAACAAAGATTCGGATAAAAATGAACTTTTAAACGATAAAAGCAAGGAAGTGGAAAAGGTTCCAATTCCATTTCCTTCAGCTTTGCTTGACCCAGGCAAGAGAAATGTGATTTTAAAACGGGGTCCTCAAAAGGAGGAGATGTGGGAGGTATTTAAACAGGTTAAAGTTAATCTTCCTTTACTTGAAGCAATAAAACAAGTACCCGCATATGCAAAATTTTTAAAAGAATTGTGTACTCATAAACGACAACAAAAAGTTCCTAAACGAGTTGATTTAACTGAACGAGTGAGTGAAATTCTAAAGAGTGATCTTCCACCTAAGCTTCAAGACCCGGGAGCGCCCTTGATTAACATTCAAGTGGGTGACTTTCAAATGTCACGAGCACTATTGGATCTTGGAGTGGGTGTGAGTATCCTACCGGGGGGTTTGTATGACCAATACGATTTTGGTCCACTTAGACGAGTTGAGACCACAGTTGTATTGGCTGATTTGTCTCACAAACTTCCTCAAGGGATCGTGCGGGACGTTATTGTTAAAGTAGAGGAATTTTATTATCCTGTTGACTTTTTGGTTCTGGATTACTCGTCGGTTGACCCAACACAACAACAAATTGTTATATTGGGTCGGCCATTTTTAAATACTGCTCATGCTATTATTGACTGCCGGTTTGGTACAGTGTGAGTGTGAGTGTGGGTTTTGGGGGGTTGGGCCTCATAAATTACATATATGAGCGTGGATAATGAGAGGGGCGGGGGGGGGGGGGGTTGGTTCATTTTGAAAACTTTATTGGATCTATTCTTTTTATTTGATCAAACCCCAATGTAATTGTGAGACGATCCGGCTTAATAGGTTGTTTTTGTAATTGTAGTTGTTTCGTTAGTAATAAATAGAGAGTAGTAGTTAATTGTTTATGCAAGTTATTATGTCAAAAAAAATGAAAAAAAAAAGACAAGGAAAAGTCGAGGCAATGTTCAAAGCCTTGTGGTTCGAGTTCATTATGAAAGCTGTTATGTATATAGTGATATGTTTTATTGTTTAATTTAGTTTTGATGTAACAAGTCGGGTCGGATCATTTGAGCCACTTTCAATATCCCCATTCCATACCTTTACCCCTAGCCTCATTACAACCCGTTTAAGACCTCTTGATTTGCTTTTATGTTAAAGCATGACTAGGTGGAGATTTGATAGTGGTACAAGCGTATGCAAGGAGAATCCAGTATGATTGTGATATTTGGAACGGTCACCGATAAGTGAGTTAATGAGTGACGGTGTGTTATGTGCAAGACCGAAAGCATGTTAAGGTTGACTAGAATTCTATGTTTTAAATATAATATCAAGTAAGCTAGTGCAACCTCTGATTATGTGGGAATAGGGTATGACTCGGGACCTTAACTAAGCCGGGTTTGTGGTTTGTGTGGTGGTGGTGTTCTTAAAACAATTGGTTTGACGAGTTGCTTGAGGGCAAGCAACGAACAACTGTGGGAATGTGACGGGTGGATTGTAGAGCCACCCTTAATTGTAGTAATTCTAAACAAAACATGAGCGTTTACGTGTTATTTCAAGGATTTAGGTTACTACCGTATATGGTGCGTGTTTGTAGGTACAGGTGCTAAAAATGGCGATTCAAGTGAACTATGATGGAGAGGAGCAAAGAACTCAAGAGTTGGTGATGGCAGTCAACAAGTCAAAGAAGAACAAAAAAAACTTGGAGCTGAGGCTACCGTAGCTTACGGTGGCTACCGTAAGCTACGGTAGGGTCCCAACGTAGCAGCCTAGCGTAAACGGATAGAACATGGCGTAGTGATTTTGAAAGCCACCGTAAGCTACGGTGGCCACCGTAGCTTACGGTGGACCCTGACGACTTGTGGCGGTTACAACTCGTTTTTTATGTTATTATTGGCTTTTGAGCTCCATTCTTCATTATTCCGTTTTGAGACAATTGTTGGGGTGTTTTTGGGGCTTGAGAACAAGTTTTTGAGAGTTTTGAATCAAGGATTAACATCATAATCTTGGATTGCTTCGGATTAAAATTGGTATGATGATTTCAATTATGTGTGGCTAAAACTCTTTGGTGTTTCTCTTGGATATAAGGTTATTCACAATACATTTATGTTTATTGTTCTTGAATTTGGATTGGTTATTTAATTATTGATGTTAGTATAACTATGATGTTTGTTTGATAGTTTGTATTTTGTCCATATCGTGTTAAACCTAGTTTCGTTCTATACGTTCTTGGTGTCATTGACAATTGAGATTTAGTAGAAGGAATTAGGGTTAAGAACATATTGATTGATTAACAAGTAACAACCTCGTGTTCTAGTAATCCGAGTACTTAGTTCTTGATTAATCACATATAATCACATTTATACAAAATCAAGATATTATGATTTATCCATTGAACTTAAACAAAAGAGTTGCGTAATAACCGAGCTCCAAGAGGAATGCTCATTTAATCAATTGTTTACAACCTTCGTTCAGTTTATTTATTTTATAAAATCAAATCAAACCAACCTGAATTTTACTTTTTTGTCATTTACATTTATATTAGTTTAATTGTAAACTACTCAGTAACACATATTTCACAAACTCTTCGTGTTCGACAACCATTTACCACTATCTAATTAGTTGTAATTGGTTTATTTTTGCGCGAGTCTTCGACCTCGTTTCTTGTAACCTTAAGAAGGTTAACAAGAACACACAGATCTAATAACCCGAAGACCTCTTGGATGTCCCGACGGAATCAGGATATTCAATGAGTGGGAACAAAGGTGTGATATAGTACAACGAAACAATCAATAATATTCAATAAGAACTTATTCAAAGACAAAGATTTACTGTATTAAATATATCATTCAATGAAACAGTAAATGGAATGTCTAGGGTTTCGTGACAGCGGCGGCAGCCTTATCCGTTTGAAACAAAGGAATATTCGTTTGAAATTTTTTCTCGTATTCAGTGCGTTGCCAGCCTTATCCGTTCTGTCTGTTCCCTAAATGGAAACCTAAACCTACGACTCTATTTATAGACTATGGCATTCCTTCTACAATCCCTAATTACTAAATAATGAATGACAAAACAAAATAATATAAGTGTAGTCTTCGAGCATGACATCTATCTTGCTCGAGCATACTTTTTATGTAGTGTATGCTCGATGAGTTGCTTCGAGCATACCTTACTTAGAATAATTTCAGCTAGAAATTATTCTCCTCTAGCATACTTCATTTTTCTTGACAAAACCTTGCTTTGCTCGAGATTGTCCTTCGATCAAACCTATTCTACTTTATGTCTTCAATTCTGTCTTGAACTTATTAGCAATCTTCATCATGCTCAGATGTGAATCTTGCTCGGAATTGGACTATGCTCAAAGTCTATACTTTGCAGCATTGACATCTTCTTATTAAATCCATGATCGTCACTAATGTGCTCGGACATCCTGTGCTCGGATCACTTGGCTAAAACTTAAATGATCAAGCTGTTTGCTCGATTGGAATCCATGCTTGATAGAAGAGCACTCTTGCTCGGAGAAACGTAGCTTTCTCGAAGCCTTCAACACTTAGAAGAATATGATGAAAGACCATGCTCGAGGTAGTAAACCATGCTCGATGACCTAGGCTTGCTCAAATTCCATACTTAGCCGTTTTCTTGAGGAAGTTGAGAAGACTCCAATCTTCCTTGTAAATATCCGACTCAACAATCTCCCCCTAGATTGGAACAAGCTCAGATGCACCAAAACATACCTGCAAACAGTTACACATGTATCAAATATCTAAGATAATCAATTTAAGCACACGTCATTTCATTACATAAAGGAATTCTTCCTCTGGGGCATTACATATTAAACTGTTTACATGTTTAATTACAAATCAAAATACAAAGATAAAATAGAAATAAAATAATCATCCTTAAGCTCCATCCTTTTATCTTCTTCTTTGGCCCCTTTCAATAGCTTTTCCTTTTTCAGTTTTACAAGGGCTGCCTTTTGCTTGAACATATCCAGTTCAACTCCATCTTCCGAATCAATTGGGAACTCTGCATCAATTATATCTTGTAAGTCCTGTATGTGTATTAAGTTCAGATCTTCATCGTATTCAACCACAGCTATTTTTCCTCCTGAAGCATTTCTGAGTGACACGGAGTCTTTGTTACGGTTATATGTGTCATGGGCTATCTTGCCATTTTGTTGCACATGAGAGTTTGGTTCCATCATCTCCCTTCTCATAGCTAAGCACTCTTTCAATGTCTTTCTTTTTTCCAGTAGAGCTGCTTGCCTGTTGAGTCTTTCTTTTCTTTGAATCAAAATAGAGAGAGTTCTAAAGTATGAACTTCATTAAACCTTTTCCTCCTCCTCTCTCTTAGCCTGGCTGTGTACTTCTCTTCTTTTGTTTGAGAAATGGGAACCCCTTCTCAGATTGTTCTTTGATGAATTTTGAGAGGTCATTTCTCTGCTACCCTGCAGGTTGGCTTCTATCTTGATTGTCATACAAATCTAGCTGAGCCATTTTCTCCAATTGTTCCTTTGAAAAATTTCTTAACTCATCTCTGAAAAATTATCAGGCTTTCTTCATCATCTTCAGTCACCACTCTTAGGGTCTTGGATCTTTTGTCAAAGTAGAGATATGTGGGCAAATTCAGTTTCCTTGAGGGATTAGGCCTCACAATCTCATACCTTATTAGTGTTCTGCTTGTGCTCACAGGTTGATTCTTCTTTGCCTCTTCAATTTCAGATTCTCCAAACCATTGCTTAATTTTGTCATATGTTTGGATCATTACTCTGGCTGGATTTGCACCTCTCTTACATAATATACTTATCATGTAAGCCTTTTCTTCTTCCTGTTTCTTCAGCTTGGCTTCCTGCAATCTTCTTTCTGTTTCTAGGAATAGCCTTTGTTCTCTGTGATAAATTTTGTCACACCCGGCCCTGAGCGGCGGAAACAGCCGGGCGCGCACGAGTGGGGATTGATAATTAAGCACGGGCCATTGCAAAACATTCAAAGATTTTTATTGCGCATGAGAAGTTTAGTACAAACACGTTACATTGTTCAAAGATTACAAAAAAAAAAAAAACATCCAAGTATAAAACTGAAGATTTCCTCGCCATATCCCCTTGCGCGGCGGGTAACCGTGCGCATCGAGGGGATAAAACCAAAATCTTCCAAAAAGCTTGTTTTAGATGTTCAGCGTGTGGTGCTCTAAGTGTGACTCCATGCGCTACCTAGTTATCTCCTGAAAGACACGTAAAAACATTTGAATCAGTATAAACTGAGTGAGTTCACAAGTTTTAGTAACTTGATAAATCGTATTGCATCATAATCATTCTGAAACATAATTCTGTTAGCATCATTAAAACACATGCTTGGTAAAACATAGCTCTATCAACATATTCTGATAAAAAAATCGTTCCGCGGGTTACGCGCGAACATTTCTGGGAACTGTGCTCGTCTGTGTAAGTGGCGCTGCCACTACGAGCTAAAATAACGTAATACCGTCCCGCGGGTTACGCGCGGACACTTCTGGAAAACTGTGCTCGTCTGTGTAAGTGGCGCTGCCACTACGAGCGAATATATGCTGTAATACCGTCCCGCGGGTTACGCGCGGACGTTGTGCCGGAAAACAAGGCGCTCGTCTGCGTAAGAGGAGCGACCTCTACGAGCGGGCTCAAACCCATAGTACTGCCCCATGACCATACTAGGCACTCGTCTGTGTAAGAGGTGCGACCCCTACGAGTGGGCGGATCAAACCAGCAGTCCCTACCCTTAGAGTTCCAATGGTAAAGTGATCACTTACTCGAATCTGGTGCACTATCATCGAAAAACCATAGATAACTGTTCGCATTGCTCATCATGAAACATAACTTAAACACGTAATCGTTTGCTTAGCTTGTAAATATACCATGATAAAACATTATTTAAATACGTGTCCCTCGCCCCGAAAACAGTTTAAAATGGTGAAAACAGTGAAAATAGGGGCTGTGAGACTCACCTGTGGTTCTTGTTAAGGGATTAATCGAGATTCAGGTTTTCTTGGTGTTGGCCTCGGAATCGAAGGTCTAGAATACGATTAAATAACAAGTATATATATTAAGATCAAGATATAGGGGTTGGAAAGTAGATCTCAAGGTTATAATCTCGGCTTACCTAGTAACAGGATCGGAGCTGGAAACAACGGATGCTTGGGAAAGGATTAGTGCAAGTTTGTAGTTCTTTGAAGTGTGTTTTGGGTGATAATTTAGGCTACAAATTTATAGGCAAACTCAAGGGAACATAATCCCTTGCTTTAGGGAATTGTAATCTTTTGAAATGATGATAAAGTATGGAAATTATTATTATTTATTAAAAAGAGTAGAAAAGTAGATTAAAGATTCTGATTTGATATGGACAGGACATGCAGGGCTGTGGCTGGTGAGAGTGGGTGGCTGGCAGTTGACTTTTACAGTTTGCTTTTTCAGTGCTTTAGACAGTGTACAGTAAAAAGTAGAAGTTTTCTGAAACACGCAACCGCCCTCTTTTGGGCGGGGACAATTTCCTTAAATCTGATCATTTTGACTAAGTGTTCTGCGCGTATAACTTGGTGCGCATAGCTTTCTGCGTGTAGAACATTTCTTTGCTGCGGGTAGGTGCGTAACCTTCTCGCAGTTAGGGACATTTGAGTTTCATTTGTAGATTCTCCAGGTGGTTTTGGTATTTCAACATAGTGATCAGTCATGTTGAAGTCAATTCCATCCTGGAGCTTCAGACAAACTAGCTCTCAACGTTCCCGCCATGCGGGTAGGTTAGTTCCCTTCCGCACGCGCATAAACGATGTAGGATGCACCCGCCTTAGCATCATGCGGGATGGTCAACCCATAGACAACATAACGTTTAAGTTACATGAAAACATAAGGCCAAAACGTTCACGCATGGCGCATATAACATATGCTCACGCTGGTTCTTAACATGGTGCGCTCGCGCAGGGCGCACATAACACATGCACGCGCTGACTAACATGGCGCGCTCGCGCAGGGCAAACATAAATGCCCGCGCTGATTCTAACATATGCTCGCGCCGGGCGCACATAATGTGCCCGCGCTGATCCTTAACATAGCGCGCTCGCGCAGGGCGCACATAACAAATGCACGCGCTGACTATCATGGCGCGCATAATATTTACAATCACCTAATTATTAGGTTGATTACTTAGTTTAAGGGGTTGGGAATTTACCGGGTGTCACATTCTCCCCTCGTTAAACGAATTTCGTCCCGAAATTTAGGAGACGTTGCTGGCAGAAGCCATGTTCTGAAAGAGGTGTGGGTATTTTATGCGCATCTGATCTTCTCTTTCCCAAGTGAATTCAGGCCCACGCCTTGAGTTCCATTGAACTTTTACCAACTTGATTCTGCTTCTGCGCAACCTTTGTTCTTTCCAATCGGTTACTGCTATAGGCTTTTCTACGAAGTGCAGCTGTTTGTCAATATGAATTTCTTCCACCGGTAAAATCAACGTTTCGTCAGATAAACATTTCTTGAGGTTGGATACATGAAACGTATCATGAACTCCACTGAGTTCGGCGGGTAGACGGAGTTTATAAGCAACTGGACCGATCCTCTCCAGGATCTCAAAAGGTCCAATGTAGCGCGGATTTAGCTTTCCTCGCTTACCGAAACGGGGGACTCCCTTCCATGGAGAGACTTTCAAAAGTACTTTATCCCCTTCTTGAAACTCCAACGGTTTCCTTCTTATATCAGCATAACTTTTCTGTCTGTCGCGTGCTGCCTTAAGGCGATCCCTTATCTGAAAAATCTTGTCTGTTGTTTCTTGGATCACTTCTGGACCAGTCATTTGCTTGTCGCCCACTTCAGCCCAACACAGTGGGGATCTACACTTGCGCCCATATAAAGCTTCGAACGGCGCAGCCTTAATGCTTGTGTGATAACTGTTATTGTAAGAAAATTCAACCAACGGGAGGTGGGTATCCCAACTACCTCCAAAATCGATCGCGCACGCGCGCAGCATATCTTCCAATGTCTGGATTGTTCGCTCGCTTTGCCCATCCGTTTGAGGATGATAAGCTGTACTCATATCAAGGCGAGTACCTAGAGCTCCTTGTAACGATCTCCAAAACCTTGATGTGAACCGACTATCTCTATCAGAAATGATGGACACTGGGACTCCATGCTTTGAAACTACTTCTCGAATATATAGTCGGGCTAGCTTTTCCATTTTATCAGTTTCTTTAATCGGCAGGAAGTGTGCTGACTTAGTTAGCCGATCTACAATAACCCATAACGTGTCATAACCCCCAGGTGTCCTTGGTAGTTTGGTGATGAAATCCATAGAGATTTGTTCCCACTTCCACATGGGAATTTCTGGCTGCTGAAGCAACCCCGATGGTTTCTGGTATTCAGCCTTTACTTTTGAACACGTCAGGCACTTACTGACATACATCGCGATGGCGCCTTTAAGATTGGGCCACCAATACAGTGTTTTAACATCTTGGTACATCTTGTCTGCGCCAGGATGTACGGAATATCGCGTCTTGTGAGCTTCGTTTAATACCTGCTCGCGCAATCCTCCCTTGAGAGGGACCCATATGCGGTTGGCAAAATATCGAGTGTTGTTCCCTTTAAGTTCCAAATTCTTAATCATACCCCCAAGGCATTCGTTTTTAACAAACTCTGGTTTCAAGGCTTCTTGCTGAGCGTCTCGGATGCGGGTAGAGAGATCTGCGTGAATGGTCAACCTTAGAGCCTTGACTCGTAGCGTTTTTATTCGTTCCTTCCTACTTAGCGCGTCTGCTACCACATTCGCTTTCCCCGGATGATACTTGATCTCGCAATCATAATCATTTAACAATTCAACCCATCTTCGTTGCCTCATGTTTAAATCCTTCTGATCGAATATATGTTGAAGGCTCTTATGATCCGTAAAGATTACACATTTCGTACCGTAGAGGTAATGGCGCCAAATCTTTAGCGCGAAGACAACAGCTCCAAGTTCTAAATCATGCGTTGTGTAGTTCTTCTCATTGGTCTTAAGTTGGCGCGAGGCATACGCTATAACTTTGTCTCGCTGCATAAGGACACATCCGAGTCCCTGGTGTGAAGCGTCGCAGTAAACAACGATGTCATCTGTCCCCTCGGGCAGGGATAAGATTGGCGCACTACATAACTTCTGTTTCAACATTTGAAATGCCGCTTCCTGATTCTTGCCCCAAATAAACGCCTTGTCTTTCTGAGTTAGCGCGGTCAGAGGTAGAGCTATCTTGGAGAAGTTCTCAATGAAGCGTCGATAGTAGCCAGCTAGCCCAAGGAATTGCCTCACCTCAGTTGGGGTTTTTGGCGCTTCCCAGTTTTCGATGGCTTTAACCTTAGAAGGATCGACGTGTATTCCTTTCTCGTTTACAACGTGACCGAGAAAATGAACTTCTCTAAGCCAGAACTCGCACTTGGAAAACTTCGCATACAACTTTTCTTTCCTTAACAATTCCAAAATCATTCTCAGGTGTTGCTCATGCTCGGCCTTGGTTCGAGAGTAAATCAAAATATCGTCTATAAACACAATCACAAACTTGTCCAAGTATGGTTTGCACACACGGTTCATCAGATCCATGAATATAGCTGGCGCATTAGTTAGCCCGAAAGGCATCACTAAGAACTCATAATGGCCATATCTGGTTCGGAAGGCTGTCTTTGGTGCGTCTTCCTCATGGACCCTAAGTTGGTGGTATCCTGACCGTAGATCTATCTTCGAATAATAACTGGATCCCTGCAACTGGTCAAATAAGTCGTCAATCCTCGGTAAGGGGTACCGATTTTTGACTGTCAGCTTGTTCAGCTCCCTGTAGTCAATACACATCCGGAACGAACCATCCTTCTTCTTTACAAACAGTACTGGAGCTCCCCAAGGTGAAAAGCTTGGGCGTATGAAACCCTTATCCAATAGTTCCTGTAACTGATTGGATAGCTCTTGCATCTCAGATGGAGCTAAGCGATAAGGCGCTCGAGCTACTGGCGCAGCTCCTGGGACCAAATCAATACGAAACTCGACTTGTCGCGGCGGCGGTAACCCGGGCAAATCTTCAGGAAAAACTTCTGGAAATTCGCGCACTACTGGTAAGTCTTCAATTCTTCGCTCATCTCCTTTCTCTACTACACGCGCCAGGAAGGCGTAGCACCCTTTCCTTAGGCACTTACGCGCCTTTAGGCATGAAATCAGTTTCGTCGCAACTCCCCTTCTTTCCCCTTGAATCATCAAAGTTTCTCCGTTCATCAGTGGAATTCGAACCTGCTTCTCATGACAAACAATCTCCGCGAGATTTTCGACCAACCAATCCATACCTACCACGATATCGAAACTTCCCAAATCTATTGACAACAAGTTTATATTGAACTCATGACCTCCCATGACTAACACACATTGCTCAGTCCTTTCATTCGCGCATAACTGCCTACCATTGGCTAGTTCTATAGTATAAGGTTTGTCTAACCTACTGGTCGCTAAGCCCAGGGAGTTTTTAAACTCATGGGATATAAAACTTAGGTCAGCGCCAGTATCAAATAAGACAGATGCATAATGACCGTTAAGCAAAAACGTACCGGTTACCACATTCGGTTCTTCCTTTGCTTCACCCGCGCCGATCACAAAAGCTCTCCCGCGAGCTTGGTTTCCTTTCTGTGGGCAATCCCGACTGAAGTGTCCAGACTTCCCGCATGCGTAGCAGTTGTCATTGGCTCCAGCTTCTTTAGCACGGCAATTCACCGTCTTGTGTCCTGGTCTGCCACATTTGGCGCACGTGACGTTCGCGCATTCGCCTTCGTGGTGGTACTTGCATTTGTTGCACCATGGGTAAGGCCCGCTGTATCCTTTCCTTGATGGTTCCGCGGCCTGAATCGCGTAAACCCTTGTGCTTTCCTGCTTCTTGGGCGGTGGCTGCTTGAAGTCTGATCCTCGGTGGGAGTTCCATTTCCTCTTGGAGTCAGAGGTTCGCTGCTCGTTCAAGCGAGTAGTCAACATACCCGCACGAACCGTATCCCTTGTAAGGGTGATGGCTCGCGCAACCGCCTCGTCAAAGGTCGGAGGTGCGGCGGCGTTGAGCGGGACCCTAACGACAGGAGGTAACCCAAAGATGTACCTCTCGATTTTCTTTTCTTCTGTGTTTGCCATGTCTGGCACCAGCTGGCAAAGCTCGTTGAAATGATTGGTGTAGGCATCGATATCCGTTCCTACCATGGTGTGGTTCCAGAATTCTTGTTGCAAGCTCTGAATTTCTGCGCGAGAGCAGAACTTTCTCATCAACATTTCTTTCAATTCTTCCCAGGTCTTGTGAAGAGCAACTTCTCGCCCCAAAGTCTTTACTTGGAGCTTCCACCAAGATGAAGCTGCTTCTTGGAACATGCAGGTCGCGTAAAGGACCTTCTGGTTTTCACTACATCCGCTGATGGAGAGAACTGTCTCCATCTTGTCAATCCAATTGTAGAGCCCAATGGCTCCTTCGGTGCCTTTGAACGGCCAAGGCCTACAGGCCATGAATGTTTTATAGGAGCATCCTTTGTCCAAGGCTCCTGATTCGGGTTCTGGGGTCTCGTTCTCTTGGCGACCCTGACTAGATTCGGCCTTGCTGGCCTCATGCGTTGCAATCGCCTGCGCGATTATTTCTGCGAGCTCCTCGGGTGTCATGGTAATTCCCTTGGCTCTGGTTGGAGGCATTCTTTTCATAAAAAGAAAATATAACAAACTTAGCGCATGTACTCAGAGCACATAATGTTCTTATCTCTAGACACTGTGACCCGTGTTCCTAAGTGCGTGTGTGATTTTTCTTTCGAAAATATTCTTTGAAAAATATTTCATGCGATTCCCCAAAGGTTATAGTCTAGGTTAAAAACTTCTTTTCCTAGTTCGCTATAACCAGTGCTCTGATACCAATCTGTCACACCCGGCCCTGAGCGGCGGAAACAGCCGGGCGCGCACGAGTGGGGATTGATAATTAAGCACGGGCCATTGCAAAACATTCAAAGATTTTTATTGCGCATGAGAAGTTTAGTACAAACACGTTACATTGTTCAAAGATTACAAAAAAAAAAAAACATCCAAGTATAAAACTGAAGATTTCCTCGCCATATCCCCTTGCGCGGCGGGTAACCGTGCGCATCGAGGGGATAAAACCAAAATCTTCCAAAAAGCTTGTTTTAGATGTTCAGCGTGTGGTGCTCTAAGTGTGACTCCATGCGCTACCTAGTTATCTCCTGAAAGACACGTAAAAACATTTGAATCAGTATAAACTGAGTGAGTTCACAAGTTTTAGTAACTTGATAAATCGTATTGCATCATAATCATTCTGAAACATAATTCTGTTAGCATCATTAAAACACATGCTTGGTAAAACATAGCTCTATCAACATATTCTGATAAAAAAATCGTTCCGCGGGTTACGCGCGAACATTTCTGGGAACTGTGCTCGTCTGTGTAAGTGGCGCTGCCACTACGAGCTAAAATAACGTAATACCGTCCCGCGGGTTACGCGCGGACACTTCTGGAAAACTGTGCTCGTCTGTGTAAGTGGCGCTGCCACTACGAGCGAATATATGCTGTAATACCGTCCCGCGGGTTACGCGCGGACGTTGTGCCGGAAAGCAAGGCGCTCGTCTGCGTAAGAGGAGCGACCTCTACGAGCGGGCTCAAACCCATAGTACTGCCCCATGACCATACTAGGCACTCGTCTGTGTAAGAGGTGCGACCCCTACGAGTGGGCGGATCAAACCAGCAGTCCCTACCCTTAGAGTTCCAATGGTAAAGTGATCACTTACTCGAATCTGGTGCACTATCATCGAAAAACCATAGATAACTGTTCGCATTGCTCATCATGAAACATAACTTAAACACGTAATCGTTTGCTTAGCTTGTAAATATACCATGATAAAACATTATTTAAATACGTGTCCCTCGCCCCGAAAACAGTTTAAAATGGTGAAAACAGTGAAAATAGGGGCTGTGAGACTCACCTGTGGTTCTTGTTAAGGGATTAATCGAGATTCAGGTTTTCTTGGTGTTGGCCTCGGAATCGAAGGTCTAGAATACGATTAAATAACAAGTATATATATTAAGATCAAGATATAGGGGTTGGAAAGTAGATCTCAAGGTTATAATCTCGGCTTACCTAGTAACAGGATCGGAGCTGGAAACAACGGATGCTTGGGAAAGGATTAGTGCAAGTTTGTAGTTCTTTGAAGTGTGTTTTGGGTGATAATTTAGGCTACAAATTTATAGGCAAACTCAAGGGAACATAATCCCTTGCTTTAGGGAATTGTAATCTTTTGAAATGATGATAAAGTATGGAAATTATTATTATTTATTAAAAAGAGTAGAAAAGTAGATTAAAGATTCTGATTTGATATGGACAGGACATGCAGGGCTGTGGCTGGTGAGAGTGGGTGGCTGGCAGTTGACTTTTACAGTTTGCTTTTTCAGTGCTTTAGACAGTGTACAGTAAAAAGTAGAAGTTTTCTGAAACACGCAACCGCCCTCTTTTGGGCGGGGACAATTTCCTTAAATCTGATCATTTTGACTAAGTGTTCTGCGCGTATAACTTGGTGCGCATAGCTTTCTGCGTGTAGAACATTTCTTTGCTGCGGGTAGGTGCGTAACCTTCTCGCAGTTAGGGACATTTGAGTTTCATTTGTAGATTCTCCAGGTGGTTTTGGTATTTCAACATAGTGATCAGTCATGTTGAAGTCAATTCCATCCTGGAGCTTCAGACAAACTAGCTCTCAACGTTCCCGCCATGCGGGTAGGTTAGTTCCCTTCCGCACGCGCATAAACGATGTAGGATGCACCCGCCTTAGCATCATGCGGGATGGTCAACCCATAGACAACATAACGTTTAAGTTACATGAAAACATAAGGCCAAAACGTTCACGCATGGCGCATATAACATATGCTCACGCTGGTTCTTAACATGGTGCGCTCGCGCAGGGCGCACATAACACATGCACGCGCTGACTAACATGGCGCGCTCGCGCAGGGCAAACATAAATGCCCGCGCTGATTCTAACATATGCTCGCGCCGGGCGCACATAATGTGCCCGCGCTGATCCTTAACATAGCGCGCTCGCGCAGGGCGCACATAACAAATGCACGCGCTGACTATCATGGCGCGCATAATATTTACAATCACCTAATTATTAGGTTGATTACTTAGTTTAAGGGGTTGGGAATTTACCGGGTGTCACAAATTTCAAGAGGTTGAGCATGAGGCATCTTATCAAATTCATCCTCTGTCAAGCCTTTGTCCATCACAATGTCTTTCAACGTTTACACTCTCAGTGGATCTTCAAACCATTTTCTAACTTCTGCTTCCTTCTTTTTTGCCTCCTGTTTTTCTTTCTCCATCTGCAACTTCAATTTCTTTTCTCTCTCACTATCAGCAGTGCTCTTTTGATATTTATGTAAATCTTTGACCATTTGTACTTTCCTTTTCAAATAATTTAGAGATGGATTGATTAAGGAGTTATAGTCATAGCCATGTACTTGCAGAAATTGGATGTCTTTCCTTGGAGTTATAGTCTAGCACACAATCTTGCTTGAAATACTGAAAATCAAACTCTTTCCAACTCTAAAGCTCGAATCCTGATGCCTAAGCATTTAACATGCAATCATGCTCGAAACATATAACATCAATTATCGTGTCATAGCAAGTGCTCGAAATTAAGATGCATGCTCAACTTACTTAACACGAATTATCAGTTCATAACATATGCTCGAATTACATAGATGAATTTAATGGTTCATTTAGCATACTCGAAGCAGTATAGTCACACATACAAGCAGGATTTTGTACTCGAAACACTAAAGCTTTTCAGAATTGATTTCAAACACCAACAAATCATTTGTCTAGCAGTCTAGACATATTCACACACAAACTTTGCTCAAATTTCAATACTTCATAAAATGATCATTTGGGCACTGAGCTAGCTCAAGCATTTAGTTTATGATGAAGTAAGAGATCAAATTTCAGTTGATTTTCCTTTTAAACTATTTTCATAGAAAGATCTCAACATGGGATCATACTGTTTGAGCAATGTCACACCAGTTCATGGTCAGTAGTATTTTGACTTAAGCCAGGTTGACAGCAGGTATACTTAGCATAATTTTTAGTGCTTTCTGTGATACATATTAATTTCAATTAAGGTATAAGATAAGAATGGTTATCATTATATTTTCAGGTTGCCTCGAATCTCCTCTCAAGGCTTATTTAGCTTTCTCTAAGTCACCCCAAGTTGACTTCAACCCAATGAAGTATGGTCAGTACATTCTAAATTCTTAAATAAACTAAAGTTGCAAACTTTCAGTGTATAGAATTTTTTTTTTTTTTTTTGTCTTTAGCTCCTTTTGTAACTTTGAGCTTTGCTTCACTATTGATTCACATTGTGTGAATTCTCTTAATAATAAAAATACATGAATTCCTAATTGACCAATACTTCAAGAGGCTTGTGCATGACTGGATAATTACCTTTCTGCCCATCATTCGGGAAGATATGCTAGACAGCATACCGTATCTTCTAATGGTTCACCACATCAGACTTAGCAGAATTTGTAGGCAAATACACATTATGGAAAGCTACCATACTATGACAATGATTGTATTTCAAGCCTTTTAAACTTATAATCCATGTGTTAGTTGTTTCAAACAGTTTTATATCATTTCCCAAAGGTTGGATACAATTTCTATCCAAAAACCTTTAAGCTTCTACAAAGATTGTAACTGAATAATCTTATCATATCTCTAATGAGATCACCACAAACAGTTTTGCCTAATCAAAAACACTTTAAAGTTTCAAAGTTATTTCTTCAGAAAGTTCATTGTAAAACCATGATTTTGAAAACATTATTGTCTTTTAAGAACAGTTGACATGCAAACACTTGAAAGTAGTACACAAATTTCAAACAATTCATTCAGACTTGACGAATCTTACATTCGAGCACACAATTCTTATCAAGCAAACTTAAAACATATCATGTTAATGCGTGGGCTCGATGGACTTAACTTGAAATTTATCATTTCAATACATGTGCTCGATGGACTTCATAGAAGTTTCAGTCAATAGAAGTTTCATTTTGCTCGCGTAATAGACATGTGCTCGAAATACTTGGGAAGTTTTCCAAAGCATGTGTCTATGCTCGAGCAGCTGAGACATGTCATCTGTGCTCGAAATACTTAGATAAGTCTTCAAGTGGCACTGTTTGAGCTCAAGGAACAACAAACATACTAACAAGCACAGGTTCATGCTCGAAATACTTCAATCTTCAAAACATATCAAGTGTGCACAGATTTAAGTACAGAAGACATTAACATTAGATACATGATAATTTTCAAACAAACAAGTCACAAAACATGATTCATTCAATCAAGATTATCAGTCAAGCATAGCAACAAATCATGCAAACATTCACAGTTAGTAGTATAAATAGTCAGTAAGCATCTCACTCAAGCACACATCATCAATCAGATTTCATCAGCATTTATCATACCTTGGCATTTTAACAGAAAGTGAAACCTGGTTTTATCTAAAGGTTTGGTGAACAGATCAGCCAAATTATCAGATGCATCTACCCTTTTCATTTCTATTAAGCCTTTTTCACTACAAACCCTAATAAAGTGATGCCTAATCTCAATGTGCTTAGTTTTAGAATGTTGAGCAGGGTTCTTAACAATAAACATGGCAGCAGTATTATCCATTAAGATAGGAGTGAGTAAAAAATTTAGACCATAATCCAGTAGTTGATTTTGGATCCATGAAACATGTGCACAACATACAGATGCAGCAATGTATTCAGCTTCAGCAGTTGAGATGAACATAGTAGTCTGCTTTTTGCATTGCCAAGACACCAGCCTGTTTCCAAGAAACATGCAGCCTCCTGAAGTTGATTTCCTACTCATGTTGCAACCATCATAGTCACTATCTATATAGGCCATCAAGTCAAAAGAAGGGTTCTTTGGGTATCAATTCCTAAGTCTGGTTTTCCTTCAAGATATCTGAATATCCTCTTTACTGCCAACATGTGTGAGACCTTGGGGTTAGCTTGAAATCTTGCACAGACACACACAGCAAACATAATATCTGGCCTAGATGCTGTTAGATACATCAATGATCCTATCTTAGCCCTATACTCATGCTGGTCCATTGGCTCCCCCTTCTCATCAGGTACCATCTTCTCATGTGTGTCCATTGGTGTGGACACTGTCTTGTAATCTTGGCACTTGAATTTGTTAAGAATTTTTTGAACATATTTTGATTGATTAATGAAGATTCCATCTGTCTTCTACTGCACTTGAAGTCCAAGGAAAAATTTCATTACTCCCATGGAACTCATCTTGTATTTTGACTTCATCACTTGCTCAAACTCTTTGCACATCTGTTCATTTGTAGAGCCAAATATGATGTCATCAACATATATTTGTACAAGCAGTAGATCCTTCTTCCATCTTTTGTAGAAAAGTGTCTTGTCTATAGCTCCACGGCAGAAACCATTATCCATTAGGTGATTTGACAGTTCATCATACCAAGCTCTAGGAGCTTGATGTAATCCATATAATGCTTTACTCAGCTTATACACCTTGTTTGGATGAATTGGATCTTCAAATCCAGGTGGTTGTGTCACATACACCTCTTCATCTATCTTTCCATTCAGAAATGCAGACTTGACATCCAATTGATAGACTTTGATGTTCATGGATGCTGCATATGCTAGAAAGATTCTAATTGCTTCTAGTCTTGCAACTGGAGCAAAGACTTCAAAGTCTACTCCTTCCTCTTATAAGACCCTAGAGCTACTAGCCTTGCTTTGTTCTTGATGACAATCCCTCTCTCATCCTTCTTGTTTCTGAAAACCCACTTGGTTCCAATTGCATATTTTCCTCTGGGTTTGTCAACCAAATCCCAGACATGTAAGTCTCTGAACAAGCTAACTCCTCCTGTGTAACGTCCTCGTTTCGATAAAAAATAAATAAGGCATTTTGAGTTTAATTTAGTTATCGTGTCTCGTGACGTTAAATTAAATTAAATAAATATTTTAATAGAAGAGATAAGATTATTATGGATATGGACCTAAATGTGTTTTTGGGCTTAAAAGCCTTTGGGCCTTGCCTATTTAAACCCCTAAAACCCTAGATTTTCCCATCCTTCTCATTCCATCACCATCATTCTCCAATCATTGTCACACCTCCATACACACACAAAACCCTTATACCCAAATATTCCAAAGCTAGTTCATTCATCCAAGATCTATTCTACCACACCAAAGAAGGTAAAGGTTATATTCATTTCGTGTCATTTCTTCTTACGATTATTAATACGCAAACCGAGTCAAACCGACATAAGCAAACCGATATAAACGAGCTTCAAATCTACTAATAATAAAAATAACATAAGATTGGCAAAGATACAAAGAATAACGATAATATAGTGTTACGGGTTTCCGTGAGACCCGAACCCCAATAGTGCAGCAGATGATACCCGACTGTTTAAACAACCCGAAACAGATCTACAGTGTTGAGACTCTAACCATCGGACCCGAAAAGCCAATACCCTGTCCGTATGTTTGTTAAGCACTCTCCGGTGGCCGGAGTTCATGCGGAACAAACCCGAGGCACGAGCAAACTGAATCAGATCCAAAATCTTGAGAAACCGAACCCTCCCAAGCAAAGTGCTAAAACTCTCAGATCTGAAACAAAGAAATCCGACGTGCGAAACCGCCACTTCGCATCCAGTGCGACACTGTCACTTCACATCCTGTGCGACAAGCCGTTATGGGTCTTCGGTATGACACCACGGTGGCCGGAGATGAAGGAAGGAAAGTGCAGGCGGTGGTGACCGGAGTTGGAAGTGGTGGCTGTGGTGGTGTTGCCGTAGGGTGAGAAAAGGGAATCCAAAACCCCAAACCGACCTCCGATGGTCATTTTTCCGGTGGCCGGAATTGCAGAGAGAGAGAAGCGAAGGAAGAGAGGATAAGGGGTGGGGGTACGGTTAGGGTTGGGCTAGGGTGATGGTGTATAATGTGTGTGTGTGTGTGTGTGTCTATATATATATATATAATAAGTAAAATAATAATGATAATATTAATAATAATAAAACTTTATTAAATATACTAATAATAATAACATTATAATATTAATAAAGGGTAATTTGAATATGAGGACTCGAACGAAACCCGAACCCAAGACCCGACTCGTCTAGAATCCGTGACCCACCTCGAACAAAAGAATATTAGTTGAATGTGAACCAAACGCAAGAACCTACTCGGTAAAGAAATAAAATTATCAATGAAATTGAGCATGGACCCGACACGACCCGAACTCGCTTAAGGACGTTAACTTATAAATATGTTAAGAGTGGGAACTAATAATGGAATAAGAACAGTATATATATATATATATATATATATATATATATATATATATATAATGATAATAAATAAGGATTAAGTATATTAAATTATTAAGATCGGTTTAAGAAGGTTACATGTCGGTTCGGTTAACTTGAAAGTTAACCCCGTTAACTTAAAAATGAATAATAAGGAATTATAGAGGAATAATACATATATGTTATTAACAGTTAGTCGAGCTCAGTTGAAGAAAAGAATTACTATTAGTTCGGAAAGGAATCGACTACAGGTGAGTTCTAGCCCCCTTTTCCTTTAAACGTCTTTGGGGCTGTATGCATACTCGTATGTGAAAGAATAGATATATGTAATTGTAACTAATTATATATATCTTATAAGGACGTGATTGCGTATTAATTCATTAATATGTATTTAAAAGTTTGAATGGTAGTTTATAGAATAGAAAGAGTTAGGGAGCAAGCCCTACTAATACTTGTGTAGAGTGTATGGACGGAAAAGCACCTGCAAGAACACAATGAAGGACTAAAAGCCTATACTGTGTTCGGGCACGTGTTGTGATAGCAATGTGGTCTAATTATAGATACAACGAATTGATTGATTAGAATAATATGTATAACATGGTCAAGTTATGGATACTAGGGTGAGGTGGTCCAGTTATGGATACAATGAATAGGTGGTCCAGTTATGGATACAACGAATAGGTGGTCCAATTATGGATACAATGAATAAGTGGTCCAGTTATGGATACAATGAATGGCTGGTCCAGTTATGGATACAATGAATAGGTGGTCCAGTTATGGATACAATGAATGGCTGGTCCAGTTATGGTTACAATGAGTAGGTGGTCTGATTATGGATACTAAGTATAGTAGCTACAAATTATGTGTATATGTAGTACGATTGCATGGCATGATAATTTTGAATGCATAGATATACGTTGTGAGAATGTATGGTCCAGCTATGGGTACTATTTGTGCATGTAAAAGTTAGTGGATAGAACAGAAAGAAGGTAGGGGACAAGTCCTATCAAATACCTGTGTAGTATGACAATATATATATTGGTGTGAATGAAGGATTGCATGTCCGTGCGCAGAGCCTTCGGGCGTCATGCACGTGCAGCAAGTTAGGATGGAAAATCCCTTTAATTCGGTATGGTTCGATTACAAGTAAGAATAGAAGGCTTAATTATGAGCAAGTACATATGGGACCAGTTATAGACAAGTGTTACGTCGCGTATAAATAAAGAATGTGATTTAATTATAATTCAAAATTAATTAAAAGAAAGAAATGTTAGAACTCACTTAGCCCGTAGCTGACTTTAGTATGCATGCAGGTATTATTGATGACGTGGCAAGCTTGAGGCGTATAAGAGGCTATCCATATTGAAGAATAGTTTGAGAAGGAGGTTGTTATGTAAAAAGTTTTAGTGTCCACTGCAAATTGATTTTGCTTACGCTGTATCAAACTGAGTTTAAGAGTAAATCCAACGTTAACGTAGGGTACCCGGGCTCGGGGCCTTACAAGTTGGTATCAGATCAAAAGTTTGAGAGATTTAAGCATCCTTACTTGCTTAGACTCAAACAGAGAATGGGACCGAAGAAGAAAGACATTATGGATAGCCGTATGCCACTCATGCAAGCATGATTCGTGAGTTTCCTTACGTGTAACGTAAGGATTAGTAAGAGGTTTAGAAGAAATGTTAGAGATAGAATTGTTTGCTTATATTTGAAATATTTGAATTTTTAACTTCCTTAAGTAGAACCGAGCACAAGTAGACTCACGAAAGGAAGTGTATAGGACACAGAGAGTAACGTGAGCAGCTAATCCAGCTGGCCACTATTATTACCTGCAGCCTTACTATCCTTGTACTAAATAGTTCCTTACGTGACGATGTTTGTGCTTTTCCCGTAGAAATCAAATAGCTGGTACTAAGACTATTGGACAATGGGGACGCAAGGGACGCCGTGGTAGGCAACGTGTTAACCAAGTACCCCCTGAGGAGCCCGTTAATGAGCATAGTGAAGAACGAAGCATGACTGTGAGAGAAGAAGAACAACACCTCGATCCTGCTATTCAAGTGCTATTGCTCAAGCCGTTGCTGCTACAGTGAAGAATCTCCAACCAGACAAGTCTAATGGAAGCCGTACTGAGACTATTGAGAAGACTGGTGAGAGTAGTAAGAAGGATACCGAGACTGAGGATGAGGCATCAAGTGAAGCTCCTCCTGTGAAGATTAATGGTGGTAAGCGAGGCCGAGGTGGTTGCAACTACAGAACCTTCAAAGGTTGTGACCCACCTAAGCTAACTGGTACTGGTGACGCAATCGCTACTCTTTAGTGGATAACCGCCATGGATAAGGTTATCCGCATTAGCGAGTGCCATCCCAATCAAGCTGTGGGCTTCACTACCCAATCGTTTGCTGATGAAGCTATGTTTTGGTGGGAAACGGTGGAACAGAGAAAGTCCACTGCTGAGATTAAGGCCATGAGGTGGGATGATTTGAAAGAGATGGTAATGAGGAAGTTCTGTGCTAATACTGAGGTCGAGAAAGCTGATATAACGTTTAATAAATATAAATCCTTTATTTAATATTTTATTAGTTTTATTTAGTTTATTAGTAAGAAAGTGGGTACTTTAAAAGCATTCTTTTGAATTTCAGGTTATGGTGCATTAAAGATACATAGTGGAAGCTTTTTGTTGTAATGCCTCTTAAACATCGTTGTTCGGTACGCGTATTAAAGTGGTTATACGAAACTATTAATGAAAATTACTTTGAGAACCAAATAAATATGAAAGGAAACTTGAAGGGGCTATTGTGAAAATATAAAAATAATTCACTTTGTTAAGGAATATGTTCACGGAGGGTTTTAAGCAAAGGCCACGTGATGACCCATATTAACTGACTCAAATAATGTATAAATGGAGGATTATTTTCTTGAGAAAAAAGGAAGGGACAAAAGGCAGGAGCAGAAGCTTTTGGACGGAAGTTTTTAATTGGGAGCCAGAAGTCAACGGTTGCAGCAAAAGTATATTATTATTATTACTAGAAGTTGGCGCACCTTCTTTTGGTTACCACGTCAATTCATATTTTTTTGAGAGTAAGGAGTTTTAGACACGGACAGATTGGCAGACGCAAATAGGAGATCCGGAAAAAGGTGTTTTGGAGTTCATCCCAAGAAAGAGAAAGAAGCAACACTACTTTTGTGTCCGGGTTCAACACCGATTTATCCAAACATCCTTATTATTCGGTTTGAATTTAATATTTTCGTCATGAATTTATTGATTGAACCTATTTATTATCTTTTGTTCTTGAGTATGGTTGTTGGCTAAACCCTTAGACTGCCTAGGCTTATGATGAAACTACTTTGATGTTTTGATTTGACTTAGGATTATTTATTGTTATGGTTTTTATGGTTTAGTAAAAGATTTACTTATATTAAATTGATGCATATGGATACTTAGGATTGTTTGATGAGTTTTATCCCATAGCTTTCCTTAATTATTGTTTGTCATATGATAGGTTGCTATTAGATCAATTACTTTGTGTTCTTGATTATTTTATGATTGATGTCATGATAAGATCATAGGAATAATATTGTCAAATAAACCTGAGTGTGCTGCTAACCTAAAATCTGTAAAGTGCTAGGTTATTGATAGATCTTTATTATTTAATCCTGCTAGATTTGGTTCTTCGTAAGCAGTCCGTCTAGGGTTGATTTCCGCACTGTAAGGTAGGATTTCGTTATAAAGGAACTAGATCATAATTAATTAGGTGACCGTAAGGGAACTTGATTTCTAATACTGGTGTGCGTTAAAACTTGTTAGAAACCCATAGGTGTCTCTTGAGAAGGTTCAGGGGTCCTATTCGGGTTTTCTTTTAAGTGTCTATTTTACGATCCCAGTCCATAACTAAATATTTTCCCGGGTTAAGTCATAACTGAAATTTAGGGGATTCTAGCCTAGGTAGTTTTCTCATCATCATCTTATTTTCAGAAGAAACTTTGTTTTCGTTTAATGTACTTGTTTTCTTAATTAGTTTTTAATTATAGTATTAAATTAGTATTTTAAATAAAACCCCCCCAAACAAATATAATTAATAAGTCGTGTTTGTAGTCGAATCTAATTAGCTAATAAACGTAATTTAGAGAGTCTCGTGGGTTCGATATCCGGACTTACTTAGCTTTACTAGAGTCGATCGGTTCACTTGCCGGTTATTAGTTTAGTCGAGTTTTAGGGAGTCTAGAGTATTACTTAGTGTTTATTTTTAGTTAATTTAGTAAATAATTATTAAACTACTTTTAGCACATCAAAAGCGGAGTTGAAGTTTCTGAACTTGAAGGCGGGGAAGATGACACACCGCGAGTACACTACTGGGTTTAACCGTATGTCGAGAGTGGTGCCCGAGATGGTGAATACTGAAGTTAAGAGAATCAAGTGCTATGTTAGAAGACTGCCACCGAACGTCCGCACATTGGTTAAGGAGAATAGACATGCCACTTTTGATTCTGCAGTCGAATTGGCGGAAATGATTTATGGTGACC
The DNA here is from genome assembly GCF_021521415.1 of Bidens hawaiensis. Classification (NCBI taxonomy): domain Eukaryota; kingdom Viridiplantae; phylum Streptophyta; class Magnoliopsida; order Asterales; family Asteraceae; genus Bidens; species Bidens hawaiensis. Next base: position 34,598 of record NW_027499598.1, on the reverse strand, counting down.
TGGCAGTGAATGAGGTGATGGTGGAAGAGAAGAAAGAAAAGAAAGGAACCTCTTCCGCTAAATAGATTATAGATGAGGTGGATAATGCTGGGGAAAAGAGACATCGGACGGAGGGGAAAGAGGCATGCAAGGTGTGTGGCAAAAATGCATCTTGGAGAGTGCAAGGCTGGTGCGAACGCGTGCTATAGATGCGGGAAAGCGGGACATTTCTCCTGGTAATGCAAGAACAACAATAAATGTTTCACTTGCGGAGCTAGTGGTCATGAGGCGAAGGAATGTAAGAAGCTGAAGACAGGAAATGGAGGTAAGAAGGATGCGTAGAGCTCACTGGTTACCTGATCAGTAGAAGAGGGAACCTTCTAGAAGAATGGGTTATTTTGTTTAAATATTATGCTATATTTTACTTTATAGATTTCGTGCTTCCTGTTAAGTTTAAAATTTAGACTCATGTTTGAATGTGATGCTTATGGATGGAATTATGCTATGAATGAATTCTTGTGAACGGCAGTCATGTGATACGTGACCCTAGAATTTAAAGTAAACGGTAGTGTTAGAATAGTATAATGCAAAGCCTCTTAAGAGACGAGACGAGACTTGTTAAGATTAGGACGACAAGCATATCACCAAGGGCTTCATGGACAAGCTACCTCATACAGCTAACATTCACGAACACCACTCGGTGACTGCAAGGTCAAGAGTAAGAAGGCTAAACCGGTAATCTAAGAAGCTAAGATGGTTCGAAAAAGGAAGCGAATACAAGGAGCCTTTGTTTTGAAAGGATTAAGAAGGTTTCGGGGACGAAACCTTTTTAAGGGGGAGAGACTTGTAACATCCTCATTTCGATAAAAAAAAATAAAGCATTTTGAGTTTAATTTAGTTATCGTGTCGCGTGACGTTGAATTAAATTAAATAAATATTTTAAGAGAAGGGATAAGATTATTATGGTTATGGACCTAAATATGTTTTTGGGCTTAAAAGCCTTTGGGCCTTGCCTATTTAAACCCCTAAAACCCTAGATTTTCCCATCCTTCTCATTCCATCACCATCATTCTCCAATCATTGTCACACCTCCATACACACACAAAACCCCTATACCCAAATATTCCAAAGCTAGTTCATTCATCCAAGAACTATTCTACCACACCAAAGAAGGTAAAGGTTATATTCATTTCGTGTCATTTCTTGTTAAGATTATTAATACGCAAACCGAGTCAAACCGGCATAAGCAAACCGAAACGAGCTTCAAATCTACTAATAATAACAATATCATGAGATTGGAAAAGATACAAAGAATAACGATAATATAGTGTTATGGGTTTCCGCGAGACCTGAACCCCAACAGTGCAGTAGACAAAACTTGACTGTTTAAACAACCCGAACCAGATCTACAGTGTTGAGACTCAAACCATCGGACCCGAAAAGCCTATACCCTGTCTGTATTTTTGTTAAGCACTCTCCGGTGGCCGGAGTTCATGCGGAACAAACCCGAGGCACGACCAAACTGAATCAGATCCAAACCCTTGAGAAACCGAACCCTCTCAAGCAAAGTGCTAAAACTCTCAGATCTGAAACAAAGAAATCCGACATGCGAAACCGCCACTTCGCCTCCCATGCGACACCGCCACTTCGCATCCCGTGCGACAAGCCGTTATGGGTCTTCTGTATGACACCACGGTGGCCGGAGATGAAGGAAGGAAAGTGCAGGTGGTGGTGACCGGAGTTGGAAGTGGTGGCTACGGTGGTGTAGCCGTAGGGTGAGAATAGGGAATCCAAAACCACAACCCGACCTCCGATGGTTATCTTTCCGATGGCCGGAATTGCAAAGAGAGAGAGAGAATCGAATGAAGAGAGGATGAGGGGGGTGGGGGTACGGTTAGGGTGGGGCTAGGGTGATGGTGTATAATGTGTGTGTGTGTGTGTGTAATAAGTAAAACAATAATGATAATATTAATAATAATAAAACTTTATTAAATATACTAATAATAATAAAATTATAATATTAATAAAGGGTAATTTGGATATGAGGACTTGAACGAAACCTGAACCCCAGACCCGGCTCGTCTAGAATCCGTGACCCACCTCGAACAAAAGAATATGAGTTGAATGTGAACCAAACGCAAGAAGCTACTCGGTAAAGAAATAAAATTATCAATGAAATTGAGCATGGACCCGACAGGACCCGAACTCGCTTAAGGACGTTAACTTATAAATATGTTAAGAGTGGGAACTATATATATATAATGATAATAAATAAGGATTAAGTATATTAAATTATTAAGATCGGTTTAAGAAGGTTACATGTCGATTCGGTTAACTTGAAAGTTAACCCCGTTAACTTAAAAATGAATAATAAGGAAGTATAGAGGATTAATACATATACGTTATTAACAGTTAGTCGAGCTCAGTTGAAGAAAGGAATTACTATTAGTTCGGAAAGGAATCGACTACAGGTGAGTTCTAGCCCCCTTTTCCTTTAAACATTTTTGGGGCTGTATGCATACTCGTATGTGAAAGAATAGATATATGTAATTGTAACTAATTATAAATATCTTATAAGGACGTGATTGCGTATTAATTCATTAATATGTATTTAAAAGTTTGAATGGTAGTTTATAGAATAGAAAGAGTTAGGGAGCAAGCCCTACTAATACTTGTGTAGAGTGTATGGACGGAAAAGCACCTGCACGAACACAATGAATGACTAAAAGCCTATACTGTGTTCGGGCACGTGTTGTGATAGCAATGTGGTCTAATTATAGATACAACGAATTGATTGATTAGAATAATATGTATAACATGGTCAAGTTATGGATACTAGGGTGAGGTGGTCCAGTTATGGATACAATGAATAGGTGGTCCAGTTATGGATACAACGAATAGGTGGTCCAGTTATGGATACAATGAATAAGTGGTCTAGTTATGGATACAATGTATAAGAGGTCCAGTTATGGATACAATGAATGGCTGGTCCAGTTATGGATACAATGAATAGGTGGTCCAGTTATGGATACAATGAATGGCTGGTCCAGTTATGGATACAATGAATAGGTGGTCCGATTATGGATACTAAGTACAGTAGCTATAAATTATGTGTATATGTAGTACGATTGCATGGCATGATAATTTTGAATGCATAGATATACGTTGTGAGAATGTATGGTCCAGCTATAGACACTATTTGTGCATCTAAAAGTTAGTGGATAGAACAGAAAGAATGTAGGGGAAAAGTCCTATCAAATACCTGCGTAGTATGACAATATGTATATTGGTGTGAGTGAAGGATTGCACGTTCGTGCGCAGAGCCTTCGGGCCTCACGCATTTGCAGCATGTTAGGATGGCAAATCCCTTTAATTCGGTATGGTTCGATTACAAGTAAGAATAGAAGGCTCAATTATGAGCAAGTACGTACGGGACCAGTTATAGATGAGTGTTACGTCGCGTATAAATAAAGAATGTGATTTAATTATAATTCAAAATTAATTAAAAGTAAGAAATGTTAGAACTCACTCAGCACGTAGCTGACTTTTAGTATGCATGCAGGTATTATTGATGACGTGGCAAGCTTGAGGCGTATACGAGGCTATCCATATTGAAGAATAGTTAGAGAATAAGGTAGTTATGTAAAAAGTTTTAGTTTCCGCTGCAAATTGATTTTGCTTCCATTGTATCAAACTGAGTTTATGAGTAAATCCAACGTTAAAGTAGGGCACCCGGGCTCGGGGCCTTGCATCCTGCATAGCTTCCACCCAGCTGTTATCTTTCAAGGCTTGATTAATGTTTTTTGGCTTAACTTGGGATAGAAAGCAAGCATAAAGACATATGTTTGCCCTTTTAGAAGCACTTCTTGTCACTCTTTCATGCAAGTCCCCAATGATGTTTTCTGTAGGATGATTTCTTTCTACACTGGTTGTCTGAAAAAAATGTGGTACTGAAACTTCTAATTCAAGATTTGTCATGTTCATGTTAGCAGTTTCAGTTTCAGGTGTCTCTTCGTTTTCAGCAATTAATTGAGTTTGACCAGTTGCTAATGATGATGCTTCATTTGTTCCAATTTGGAGAGAATCAATCAAAGATTGAAACCTGTCTTCAACTCTATCTGTCTCTTCAGGTTGAACTTGTTGCTGACTCTGCATTGGTTCACTTTCTATGTCACTTGGTCCTTCATTTGATACTTCAAATGCAGCTTCTTGACCATTTATCTCCACTTCATTTGCTCCTTGAATGCTTCTTTCAAAAGTGAATCCATTTTGTTCAGGAGCAACTGATGACCAAAGGTTGTCCAGATCAATTTGCTTTTGTTTTCCTTTCTCCTCAACGCTTGTTCTGTACATGCTGTCATCCATGTCTTCATTGTAGATTTTGAATGATTTGATCATCTTCTCCAAGTCAAATAGCCACTTGGGTCCTTCCACATTATTGAAGTGATTTTCATTGAAGATAATGTCTGAGGATTCAATCACCACCATGTGCTCCTTGACATGGAATCTGTAAGCCTTTGAATGGAATGAATAGCACATAAAGAAGCATTCCAAAGATTTTGATTGGAATTTGTTAAGATAATCCTTTGTGTTCAGCAGTGAGCATCTACATCCAAAAGGCTTTAAGAACTTCACATAAGGTTTTTGTTTGAAGATTACATCATATGGAGTCTTATTTTGAGTCTTGTTGAGAAGAACCCTGTTTTGCACAAAACAAGCAGTGTTGATTGCCTCTGCCCAGAAAGTAGCTGGCAAATTTGCATCAGCTATCATGGTTCTTGCAGCTTCAATTAATGTTCTGTTTCTTCTTTCTACAACATCATTCTGCTCAGGAGTTCTTGGTGCACTATACTATTGAAATGCCCCTTTAGAAGTGCAGAAGTCTTCCATCAATCCATTTTTGAACTCTGTTCCATTATCACTTCTAATGACCTTCACTCTTTTATCAAGTTGATTCTCCATTTTCAACACATAAGTCTTGATAAGTTCTGGAGTTTCATACTTGCTTCCCATGAAACTTGAATAGTCATCAGTGATTACTAAACAAAATATTTTCTTGCCAATGCTTGGAACACTTACAGGACCAAAAAGATCCATGTGAAGTAGTTTCAATACCTCATCAATAGTGTTGATCAGTTTATTTTTATGAGAGGATTTGTGCTGTTTTCCCTTGAGATATGATGAACATATTTCTTCCAGTTTGAATTCTCTTGTAGGAAGACCCACATCATGTTCACCTTTTACCAGCTTATTCATGTTCTTCAGATTGACATGACACATCTTCCTATGCCACAGTTTTGTTTCATTCTCAGTGGCTTTGGAAACAAAACATGAATCACCTCTTGATATTGCTGTATTTATTCTCAGCTAATAGAGGTTTCCATTTCTTGGAGCCATCATCATGATCATTTCTGGTGGAATGACAAATTCTGGCTTCAAAATCAGGCAGTGTTCATCATTGAAGGCCACTTTGTATCATTTGTCACAGACTTGAGAAATGCTGAGTAAGTTATATTAGAGTCCTTCAACATCCAGCACATTCTCAAATGATACTTTGCCATTGGTGAGAGTACCTCTTCCTACTATCTTTCCTCCATTCTCATCACTCCCAAACGCAACTGGTCCTTCATATTTTCTTTCATAATTCACAAGAGCTGCTCTATCACAGGTTATGTGCCTGGAGCAACCACTATCCATATACCATATATCATTGCAATTCATGAACCATTCCTGCACAAACACACACAAGATGATCAGTTAGATTCTGAGTCACAAACTGCATCAGTTTGCAAATCAGAGTCAATTGGAGTTTCAACAGGAGTTGGAAGTAGATCTTCATAGACTATTTCACATTCATCATCTGAATCTGAGTCTGACACAACTGGTGACTTGATGCTATTTTCAATTTGATCAAGCGCACAGTCTTTCCATGCATTCACCTCCTGCTTAGTTTTCCACTGATAACCTTTTGGTTCAAAGCCTTGTTTCAGAAAGAATTTTTCATCACCATTTAGAACACCAGGTCTTAACTTTGATATTCCTTTGGTACTAGACCTTTTGCTCTTAACAGTCTTCTGTATTACATTTGAATTTTCATTGATCTTCAACACAGATTTCAACTTCTTCTCCAAGGTTAATCTCTTGTCCTCTCCATCAGAAGAGCTTCTATTTCTATTTAGATACTTTTCATACATTTTCTTGTAGCCCTTCATGTCAAATCCACTTACAATATCAGGAATTTCAACTGTCTCTTCAACCACCCAGCAAGAATCAGTGTGATGTCCGTAGGCATCACACTTCTTACACCACACTTTTGCAAAACTTCCCATGTCTTCAAGTAGTTGCTTGTCCTTAATCTTGTCACTGGGCTTGGGAAAGTCAAAACCTATAAAGAGTTGGTGAAGTCCATCTTAACGGGCTTGCTGATATCAGGTATTTGAGGATATTTTTCTGTCACAAACACAATCTTCTTCAGCTTCGATAGATTTCTTGAAGAACGTTCCCCCTTTTATGCTGCATATCTTCACATAGGTACATAATTATCATCCCCAATGTCAAAAAGTTCATGGTTTGAGAACGTTGGATAGATTGGAGGGTGTTGATCATATGTGTAGCTTTCAGATTTATCATTCTTGTTCTTTGTTTGAGTTCTTTCACATATATCAAATGCCTTGTGCTCTCTCCTCATCTTTTCATAATGTTTCTTGAGTTTAGGAGTTATCTTTGGCAACTTTTGAATTGTTTTGTCATCCCTTTTTTTTTATTCCTTCTTCTTCTATTTACCTTTTGAAGATTTGTCGCTACTGCAGCTGCATGTACTCCCTTCACTGGAGTATTCACTCCATCTTTTCTTTTTGCTCAAATCAGTCTTCTTTACTTCCTTCTCATCTGTCTTGTCAGGCTTCTTCATGACAAACTCTCCTTCAGTGTTCACAATTACATCTTCATACTGCTTCACAAACTCTTGTTTGTCTTCAAATACACTCTTGAACTGCTTTAAGTATTCATTTTTGCTCTCTTTGTCTACTTTCAGTGGATATTTGTCACAAAAAGGTGGTGGTACATTCTTGTATTTTTTCTTCAGGTGTCATCTTATCCACATACCCAACTATGTTTCCAGTAGATACCAAGTTCTTTAAGAATTCCATTTGTATCAATAACTCTGCATTCTTGAGTCTTTCTTCAGCATACATCTTCTTTAAACCATCAATCTCAACCCTCATTCTTGATTGAGTCATGTAGGCCTGCATGCAGTCTTCTTCTAGACTCTTGATTTGATTTTCATATGTAGCTTCACTTGACTTAAATGCATTCATGGTAGCTTCTTTCCTTCCACACTCAGATTTCCACTTTCTAATCTCCTGATTTAGTTCATCAATGGTTAACAGAAGATCAGAAATAGATAGTTCAGAATGTACCTTTGAACCAAAAGATTCTCCTTGTTCTTGCACCTTTGCTATGAAATCCACATTTGCCTTTTTCATTTCAGCTGCATGGTTGCTCCAATCGAAATCCCCATCCTGTGGAGCCCTTGTAACAGCAACATTTCCTTGGTCTCTTGCTTGATTCTCAACATTTGTATTTCCACTGTTTTGGTTGTTCTGAATCTGTAGTTGATTGTTTCTGTTGGTTACATTCTCTAGCAAAATGTCCTAGTTGCTGACAGTTGTAACATATGGCCTTTGATTTATCAAATCCTATTCGGTCACTTGGCCCTGAAAAAGATTATCTCCCAGTTCGATTATATAACCTCTTGCTTCTGACAGCTAACTTTGTTGCTTGCCATTTTATATCCATGTCCTCCAGATCATCTGCATCAATCTGTTCCAGATCTTCCTGCACTGCACTTGTATGAATGAGATTCTTTGCCATAAATGCATTGTAGGAATCTGTTAACATTGAGAATAAGGCCTTATAATCAGTTCCTTGGCCTGAATTGTTTTGCACATAGGGAGGATTTCCACTAGCTATAGATGCAACATCATCCTCAATTAATTGAACATTGAACCTTGATTATCCTCCACACATAGATCCAGATTCAGAAGGCTCTTCTACAATGGGCTGTTGCTGATTCTTAAAAGAGAGATTTCCTATTGGTGCTACTAGAGCATTTGTCATTGGAAAGCTAGGCTTCTCTTCTCTAATCATATGATTCTCTATCATCTCATGCTCAGCTGCCTTCAGCAAAGCTATGACATCATTCAGCTTAAAGTTAGGAAATATAGCCTTTTCTTTAATGAATTTACTTGCAATGTACCACTCTCCCGACAGTGAAGACAACAGTTTCTTGTTCAATTCGAAATCAGAAATTTGCAGGTCAGTTGTGCTGATTTCATTAACAATGGTCATGCATCTTTGCAATACTGACTTCAGTCTTTCACCTTCCTTGAATTTGAATCGGTCAAGTTACTGCTTTAGTCTGTCTTTCTTGATGTCTCTTAACTCAGTGTTTCCTTCAAACATATCAATGACAGCATCATACATCTCTTTTGCTGTCTTATGATGATTGACACTGTTTAAAATTTCCCATGACAGACCAAGCTTTAACATAGACAACGCCTTATCATCCCTTTTCTTCATTTTGAGTTCTATTGTTGGGTTGTTGTTTGCTGCAGTGGATGGAACATATTGTCCTTCTCTGATAGAAATCCAAAGTTCAGGGTCATTGTAGTTAACAGCAGCTTCAAATAAGACCTTCCATTTGATGAAGTTCTCTTGACCTAAAAGTCTTGGAATCTTGTTCGTTGATACTTCTTGCTCATCCATCTTGTTCATATATGAGCTTTCACCGAAACTTTGTAAAGCTTCAAGCTTTATCACAAACATTTAGTCCCGTGGCCTTCAACGAGCTTTCACAGCTCTGATACCACTTGTTAGGACCGAGAATCTGGTGTAACCTTAAGAAGGTTGACAAGAACATACAGATTTAATAACCCGAAGATGTAACGCCCGTAAATTTCGTTAATCAGCTCGATCGTTTATAAATGTTTGTCAAAAAGCCGGGGTTTCATCTTTCTAATTTAGAGCCTTGTAATACGTTTTAAAAGTCTGTTTATCCATCCTTTTTCCCAAAACATCCCCTCTTACGACTTAAAGTATTATATTTGTATGTAGCACCCGACATTTTCATTTATCGGCATGCACGTTGTAGAGTTTGTATATTTATCGGGTTACAACCGGCTTACTTCGGGGACCTTCTTGTCATACCCGTAAGTTGAATTAATTGACTTTTCATTCAAGTTACTACACCTTCCAACTTAAGGGGCTAAAGTGTAACATTCTTTATTATAATAAAAAAAAAGAAAGAAAACCCTAACCCTCCTTAGATGGTCCGATCGGCTGATGTGCAGCCCCTCCCACCTTCGTTTTTTCTTTTTCCAGCCGCTCCGAAGGTCTAAAAGTCAAATTGAAGGATAGTTTTTTATGTTCCCCCAAGTTCTATACACCTTAATTGATCATACTAACGCGCTTATTGGTCGTTAGGGTTGAGTTTTGATGATAACAGTTTGCTGACAGATTCGTATTCATTTATTGTAGGGTCTGTAACGTGATGATAATCCATTGTTTTTGATTGATTCTTTTTTCCATGATGTTCTACTGTGAGTCTAGTTTCCAGAAAGGTATAATATGTAATTTTTGGACGAGATTTGAATGGTTTTTATGATTTTATAAGATCGAGTGTCAAAGCTGATGCGGGATGACGGATTCTGTTCTGTCTTCCCGTCATCATAACCCTTTTTCTACAAGTCTAAATTGGTTGGTTCCACTTCTGGAAGTTAATATTTTGAGTTAGGAACCAAACCCAATTGGAATCGTTTAATTTGGCTGGGTAATGAATTTTATAAAAATAAAACTATTTTGTTGCGCACTGAAATAGCTGCACATACCTTTCTGTGTTGGAGGAATTTTTATGATTTTTGAGTCCACTAGAAAAATATAATAAAATTATTTTTATATACCTAAGACATTTAATAAAGTCTGGTAAAAATTTAATAATTTATTTCAAAGGTTATCCTATGTAATTTAATGCATCTTTGCATGCTAAAATCTGCACGTTTTACTTGTTATTGATCAATAACTTCGTTTTAGGCCTAACCGGTGGATGTTCAATGGTGTTCTTGTCGGGGCTGTTTGAAGTGAGTTTTTGCTCCGTCATCTTCCTAGGTACGTCATATATGTTATACTTTAGTATCGTGAGCTATGAAACCCGCTTGATTGATCAATTGTCGATAAATTGAAAACTAGGATTTCGGTTGTCTAGTTTGTTGATTGTGGTATCTATCGCGTTGTTTGAGGGAATTAACAACCAATTCAGATTGTGTAGCCTCGGTATGAATTAAGGGCTGTGAAAAACTATTTTCTTAAGTTAATGGGGCTGGATTGGTTGTCGGTTACTCAAATGGGTCGGTACAACGCGCATTTGCGTTTATTGAATTGTTAGTGCGTTGTACTTGCGAGTTACCAACCCATTTGACTCGTGTAGCGTTGTGTGGACTCTTTGGCTGTGAAATTATCATATTAGGTCCACACGGGGCTGAGTTGGATGTTAAGTGCTTAAACAACTCTTAAACGCTCGTGTTAGTATCACCTAGTGCTTCCGGGGGTAATTTGGGAATTCTTTATTCCCGGGAGTACCTAAGGGTCGTTCTGATGAATGTGAGGCCTCGGGGGCTGTTGTGATTTAGTTTGATGAGGTCGAGGGTTTAAGTAACTCGAACCATGTTAGAACGTCTCGTAGGATAAACGAGTTCTTTCGATGTCGTTAGTAATGTTTGAATGTAAACCGACAGATGTTTGAGTTTAGGATTTCTTAGGGACTATTTAGCTCGTGGTGAATTTGTTATTTGTGTCAGGTGAGTTCATGATGCCCCTTTTTACTCTTTTCAAGTTTCATGCACACCGTAATACAATTTTACACGATTTTACTCGTTACAACTATTTGGATGGTATTACATAGCCTTATTCATATTTGTGCATTTATGAAACTATTTGCGAACTATATTTTATGCCTTCGGATATTGTAGACTCGTTTATGGTCTTATATTCCTTAAGGTTATACATATTACTTGTGGTCTAGGCTCGAGGTTGCTATTAGGCCTAGTATTATTCCTAGTATTAAACGATTTTTCCTGATGAAACGTTTAAACTATTTTATATAGGCTTGCTAGTATATAGTTGGCCTTGGAATGTTATAGTATGTATATATATATATATATATATATATATATATATATATATATATATATATATATATATATAAATTATTGTATGGCCTATATTTGGCGATGTTGTAGTCGTTTCGACTACTGATGTTGCGTATGCCTGCTTCGTGTTTGCATACAGATGGATGGTGATCTTAGCTGGGCCAAACTATACGACTCAGGTTCTTAAATCCTGTGGCGGGCCCTGAAAAGCCCGTGAGGGGGGAGGCTCGTGTGGCATGATCATCATCGGATGTTACGTGTTTGGGTTGTACGTGTGCTCGACCCTAATGTTATTATTTGGATGATATTTATAGGGATATAAATATATGGAGGTATATAGATGTCTAAGTACGAATACTTAGTGTTGATGATGGCCTAACTGTTCGTGTCCCGTATTATATTTTAGACTCTTGGAATGTTTTATAATCCTGTTTTTATATTTAAACCCTTGGGAGGATTTATTTAAATGTCTATTATTAAAACTTGAACTCACTCAGCTCAAGCTAACTTTGTGTGTATGTTAGTGTGAGTTTCAAGTTTAGAGGAGGATGCTTACCGCTTGGACGTGCTCGAGACTACTTGGACGGTTGAAAGCATAACTAGTCGGAGATTAATACGCAAACTGTTTTCTTTTCATTTATTACTTTAAACATTTAAATTATGGTTATGGGAACTTGGTTTTAGTACTTGTGATTTTCCGCTGTTTATTACTCTGAAACGATTTTTAATAAAATGAAATTGTTTGACTTTAAATTTTTGAGAATTTTTGGATATGATTACCAACTGCAGGATTCCTGGGATTCGGGGTCTTACAAAAGACCTCTTGGATATCCCAGCAGAATTAGGATATTCAATGAATGGGAACAAAGGTGTGATATAGTGACAACGAAACAATCAATTATATTCAATAAGAACAGATTCAAAGACAAAGATTTACTGTATTAACTATATCGTTCAATGAAACAGTAAATGGAATGTCTAGGGTTTCGTGACTACGGCGGCGGTATGAGGAAACAAAGGAATATTCTTTTGGAATGTTTTCTTGTATTCAGTGCATTGCCAGCCTTATCCGTTCTGTCCGTTCCCTAAACGGAAACCTACGATTCTATTTATAGACCCTGACATTCCTTCTAGAATCTTTAATTATTACATAATGAATGACAAAAGAAAATAATACAAGTGTAGTCTTCGAGCATGACATCTATCTTGCTCGAGCAGACTTGTTATGCAGTTTATGCTCGATGAGTTGCTTCGAGCATACTTTAATTAGAATAATTTCAATTAGAAATTATTCTCCTCTAGCATACTTCATTCTTCTTGACAAAACCTTGCTTTCCTCGAGATTTTCCTTTGAGCAAACCTATTCATCTTGATGTCTTCAATTCTATCTTGAACTTATTAGCAATCTTCATCATGCTCGGATGTGAATCTTGCTCGGAACTGAACTATGCTCGAAGTCTATACTTCACAGCATTGACATCTTCTTATTACATCCATGCTCGTCACCAATGTGCTCGGACATCCTGTGCTCGGATCACTTGGCTAAAACTTGAATGATCAAGCTGTTTGCTCGATTGGCAATCCATGATTGATAGAAGAACACTCTTGCTCAGAGAAGTGTAGCTTGCTCGAAGCCTTCAACACTTAGTAGAATATGATGAAAGACCTTGCTCGAGGTAGTAAACCATGCTCGATGACCTAGGCTTGCTCGAATTTCATACTTAGCCGTTTTCTTGAAGATGTTGAGAAGATTCCAATCTCCTTGTAAATATCTGACTCAACATGGAAGAATGATCTACTGCTTGTACAAGTGTATGTTGAAGACATCATTTTTGGTTCTACAAATAAACAGATGTGTAAGGACTTTGAAAAGGTGATGAAGTCAAAATACAAAATGAGTTCTATAGGAGAAATGAACTTCTTCCTTGGGCTTCAAGTGTAGCAGAAGGCAGATGGAATCTTCATTAATCAATCAAAATATGTTCAAGAAATTCTTGACAAATTCAAGTGCCAGGATTTCAAGACAGTGTCCACACCAATGGACACAATTGAGAAGATGGTACCTGATGAGAAGGGGGGGTCAGTGGACCAGCATGAGTATAGGGCTAAGATAGGATCACTGATGTATCTGACAGCATCTAGGCCAGATATTATGTTTGCTGTGTGTGTCTGTGCAAGATTTCAAGCTAACCCCAAGGTCTCACACATATTGGCAGTAAAGAGGATATTCGGATATCTTAAAGGAAAACCAGACTTAGGGATTTGGTACCCAAAGAACCCCCTCTTTTGACTTGATGGCCTATACAGATAGTGACTATGATGGTTGCAACATGAGTAGGAAATCAACTTCAAGAGGCTATCAGTTTCTTGGAAATAGGCTGGTGTCTTGGCAATGCAAGAAGAAGACTACAGTGTCCCTCTCAACTACTGAAGCTGAGTACATTGCTGCATCTGTTTGCTATGCACGGTTTCTATGGATTCAAAATCAACTGCAATATTATGGTCTGAATTTTTTACTCACTCCTATCTTAATTGATAACACTGCTGCCATGTTTATTGTTAAGAATCTTGTTCAACATTCTAAAACTAAGCACATTGAGATTAGACATCACTTTATTAGGGATTGTAGTGAAAAAGGATTAATAGAAATGAAAAGGGTAGACACATCTGATAAGTTGGCTAACCTGTTCACCAAACCTTTAGATAAAACCTGGTTTCATTTTCTGTTAAAATGCCTAGGTATGATAAATGCTGATGAAATCTGATTGATGATGTGTGCTTAAGTGAGATGCTTATTGATTATCTATATTACTCACTGTGAATGTTTGCATGATTTATTGCTATGCTTGACTGATAATCTTGATTGAATAAATCATGATTTGTGGCTTGTTTGTGTGGAAAATATCTTGTACTTGGAAAATATCTTGTATTTGATCAGTCTTCTGTACTTAAATTTGTACATACTTGATATATTTTGTATGATTTAAGTATTTCGAGCATGAATCTATGCTTGATAGTGTGTTTGTTGCTCCCCGAGCACAAACAGTGCTACTTGAAGACTTATCTAAGTATTTCGAGCACAGATGACATGTTTCAGCTGCTCGAGCATAGACACGTGCTGTGGAAAACTTCCCAGGGATTTCAAGCACAATACTATTTCTCGAGCACATCATCGAGCCTTCATGAAGTATTTCGAGCACATGACTTGTATTGATACATTTTAAGTTTGCTCGATAGGACTCTTGTGTGCTCGAGTGAAGGATTCTTCATGTCTATATGAATCTTGCTGTTTGAATGAATTTGTGTGCTAGTTTTGAAGTGTTTGCATGTCAACTGTTCTTAAAAGACAACATTGTCTTCAAAATCATGTTTTACAATGAACTTTCTAAAGAAATGGCTTTGAAACTTTAAAATGTTTTTTACTAAGCAAAACTGTTTTGGTGATCTCATAAGAGATATGATAAGATTATTCAGTTACAAGCTTTGTAGAAGCTTAAAGGTTTGTGGATAGAAATTGTATCCAACCTTTAGGAAATGATAGAAGACTGCTTGAGACAACTAACCCATTGATTATAAGTTTAAAAGGCTTGAAGTACAGTCATTGACATAGTATGGTAGCTTTCCATAATGTGTATTTGCCTATGTGATATAAATATAAATCTTGCTAAGTTTGATGTAGTGAACCATTAGAAGATAAGGTATGATCTCTAGCATATCTGCCCAAATGATGGGCAGAAAGGTAATCATCCAAGTCATGCACAAGCCTCTTGAAGTATTGGTCAATTAGGAATTTATGTATTATTATTAAGAAAATTCACACAATGTGAATCACTAGTATAGTGAAGCTCAAAATTGCAAAAGGAGCTAAAAGTAAGTTTAAAAAAAAAAACTATCCTCTGAAAGTTTTGCAATTTTAGTTTCTTTTAGAATTTACAATATCCTGACCATACTTCATTGGGTTGAAGTCAACTTGGGGTGACTTGGAGAAAGCTAAATAAGCCTTGAGAAGATATTAGAGGCAACCTAAAAATATAATTATAACAATTCTGATCTTATGCATTAATTGAAATTAATATGTATCACAGAAAGCACTGAAAATTATGCTAAGTATACCTGTTGTCAACCTGGCTTAAGTCAAAATAATACTGACCATGAAATGGTGTGAAATTGCTTAAACAGTATGATTCCATGTTGAGATCTTTCTATGAAAATATTTTTAAAAGGAAAAACTGAAATTTTATCTCTTACTTCACCATAAACTAAATGCTTGAGTTAGCTAAGTGTCTAAATAATCATATTTTATGAGTTATTGCAAATTGAGCAAAGTTTGTGTTTGAAAATGTCTGGACTGTTAGACAAATGTTTTGTTGGTTTTCAAAATCAGATCTGAAAAGCTTTTAAGTGTTTCGAGCACAAAATCCTGCTTGTATGTGTGAATACACTGCTTCGAGTATACAACATGAACTGTTAAAATTCATATATGTATTTCGAGCATGCATTTTACTTTCGAGCATATGTTATGAAATGACAATTCGGTGTTAAGTGATTCGAGCATGCATCCTACTTTCAAACACTTTATATGACAAGATAATTGAAGTTATGTGTTTCGAGCATGATTGCATGATAAATGCTTAGGCATCAGGATTCGAGCTTGAGAGTTGGAAAGGGTTTGTTAAGTATTTCGAGCATGATCGTGTGCTAGACACTTAAGGATGTACGTTCAAACACAAGGTCTTGGAAGATAGATGTTGCTAAGTATTTCGAGCAAGGTTGTGTGCTAAATACTTAAGGTTATGAGTTCGAGCTTAAGAAATTGAAGGATAAAGTTGAGTTACATAGTTCGAGCAAAATTGTGTGCTAGACTAGGCTAAATTGTACGAGCACAAACAGAAAGCATAGAATCTGTTAAGTCTTTCGAGCATTAAGCAATAAGTGTGTTTCGAGTATACACGACCAACTGAATATTGTTAAAGTGTCTTTGAGCACACTCCATGTCATGAGCACACTAGTATGCTCATTAAATATGGACACTGTTGACTATGACCCAATACTCGTGCAGGTGTAATGAGTAATTTTTAAATTAACATTTGGCTTACGGTATCGAGCACAAGTATATTCGAGCAAACTATCTCGAGTATACTAGTTCTCGAGCATCTTATAAACATAAGTACGTCGAGCATAAATTGTGATGTCTTTGAGTACTGTGGGAGACAGCTGTTCTTTTGGTTGTATGCTCGAGCAAGGGAGGTGCATTTAATTTGAATTAAATGACAACTGTTTGCACTAGACGACAAATCAGAATTGTACTGACCAAACGTTAGGTATAAAAGGGGGACTTAGAAACTTTTTCAACCATTTCATTTCCGTCTCTCGACCTAATTACGAAACCTCTTCCTCGTGCATCCCCTACTTACTCAAACTTACCATTGGTGCTCAATACTACTTCGAACATAGCCATTAGCTCTGTTTCGAATTTGGTAAGATATAGATACTCGATTATCGTATCTCCGATTTCGGAATTAGGGTTTCCGATTGATTTTCTCATTAATCGTTTACTTGTTTGTGTAGGTACGCATACGACTACGGAACAGGTTATTGAAGACGACTTCTTCTTGACTATCCAATCGCTATTATTTAAGCTAGTGTGTGTACTGATTATTTTTTATTTTGCAGA
Organism: Bidens hawaiensis; assembly: GCF_021521415.1. NCBI lineage: Eukaryota > Viridiplantae > Streptophyta > Magnoliopsida > Asterales > Asteraceae > Bidens > Bidens hawaiensis. The sequence goes on along the minus strand of NW_027499598.1, from coordinate 17,741 downwards.
ACTGATGGCCATGAAGTTCGTGAACAGGCATAATATGTGCGCCCAATTGGAGGTTAATGATGATAACAGGGAGTTGGGGTTAATGATAAACTTCCTTTATAACTCCAACTTGAGGGTAGCTTTGACAGAGAGCCCAACAATTTACAGGAATCACATTACAGACTTTTTGAACTCTGCCACTTATGTCGATGATGTTAATGGGAAAACGATTGAAGCCTTGGTCTTAAATCATGACATTGAAATCACTGAAGCATCAATCAGAGGGGCGTTGCATTTGTATGACAATCATGAAGAAATGCAATTGTATTTTGTCCCAAGATTATAGAGAATCTTTCAGGAAACCATGGGATATCAAGGGACTGTTCATGAGGGACAATTTCAGAAAGGAAGCTTTCCCCTAATCTACCGATTCTTAATACATCATGTAATTCAGTCCGTGTCTCCAAGGAGAGGGACTTGGACTTTATTAAGTAGGGAACTTGCTACTTTGACAGTAGCCATTCCGTATCAACAACAATTCAATGTTTCAAAACTTATCTTCAATGGTTTAGTTTCAAATGCTCAAAAGGGGATAAATCAAAGATTTTTATGTACCCAAGATTCCTACAGATACTCATCAATAGGTCTTTGCAGAACCTACAGCTGACAGGAGAAGTATTAAGGCCGCAAGACCCAAACATATGTCAGAGGATGAAGGATGCAAGAAGCAAGTTTAATGACAATATTGATTGCGATGTTCTCCCCTGGTTACTTGTTCCTGCTTTGGGTGCTATTGATGTACCTCACACCCCAGGACATAATGAAGAAGATGATGACGAGGATGAAGATGGAAAGGATGTAGGAGGAGATAATGAAGGTCATGATGATGATGATGATGATGATGATCACGAAAATGGCAATGATGGTGATAACGTGGTGCAGATTGTTGAACAAATTGCCCCTGAGGCTGAGCACATTGAAGCTAGGGAGACTGTTGATGAGATGAATGAAACTGATGGTCTTGAAGTTTCTGAGCCTACAGAGCCTACACAAATTGATAAACAAGTCATTCAATCTTCCTCCACTATCACAGAACCACAACCAAACCCTGAAACAAGCATAAACACATCCTTACCATCACCACCTACATCACCCATTCATGACACAAGTATTTTCTCACCACCAGCCTTAACACAAGATGCATATATCTCAACACCACCAACCTCTACTCTCCAAGAAACTCTACCTACTACAGCCATTCAAACCTCCTAATCCTTAACTACAGAACCTGAATCCTACAAAGTACCATCACCTGAAACCTCCTCACCAGAACCATTCTCAGAACCAGCTTTTAAACCCACTCAGGAAACAACACCATCCAGCCCAAACATTTATGACATCCTTTCTGAAAATGCAGCATTAGAGTTTGAGAACATTCTGTTGAAAGAGAAAAATGCAGTACTGGAAATCAGAAACAAGGCTCTTGAGACTACCCTGCAACAGGCCTTATTGAAAATTCAAACCCTTGAGCACTCTGAGGTTGAGAAGACCTCAGATGCACCAAAACAGGGGAGGAATGTTGAAGATGCAAGTGGCTTGAGATTGATTGAAGATTTATATGCCAGTTCAAGTGATGAAGCTGCAGATGCTAGAACATCAAATGCTCTTGAAATGATCAATAAAGAATATGTTGAAGGGCAAGAGAAGAGGGGGAGTCTAAGGATGAGGAAGAAGAAACACAAGAGCATATTCTGAAAAGGAAAATGAATGGAAAAGGGATTGCACTCACAGATGAAGATCTACATCCCAAGTCCCTACACAATATGCAATCTGGTGATGCGATACTATAGAAAGATGACACAATTGATCCAGATATTGTTGAAGTTGAATCGGTTCAAACAGTAATAAAAATGATAAATCAAGAGAGAGAAAGGGTGTTGGTTGAAGAAGTAGAAGAGGATATTGATCAAGAAGTGTTGGAGGCACTAACGGAAATGATGATGAAGAAGAAGAAGAAGAAGAGGGAAGCTGATGAGGCTATAAGGGCTGCATTGGAGGCACTAAAACAAAATCAATTTGATCAACAAACTCCAACTGCACAAACAGATGAAGAGCCCCAGCCTACACAGCCTGAGCAAGTTCCTGAAAAGTCTGAACCTGAACCACCAAAAGGGCAAGAGCTTAGTATAGTTCCAATAAATCAGGAAGAAAAAACAATATAACTATCTTATAGTTCAGTGGTAAAGTTAGTAATAATGAAAACTCTTACAGAAATTCTGAATCAACCTGAGAGACATGATCCTAAGATTGTATCAGCTGCAAGAAAGACTCAGAAGGATTTGATCAAGCTTAGCAGTGATTTACAAACTGAGAACATACCAGACCCAAGAGTTGAAGAGGTGGTTGAGACTACTGAACCCATCATTCATGAAATTGTTGAAGATGACACTCAGATCAATAAGCCTATAATAGAAGAAATTGTTGATGATGAACAGAGGATTATGAATGAAGAATCTACCATCAATGAACCAATCATAACAGAACCAGAAACTGAAGTTAGAGATTCTTTGAAAAGAAAAGAAACAACTGAAGTTGTGACCCCCAAGCCTAAAAGACAAAAATCTGTGAAGGTTTACACAATAAGGGAAGCTCAAACAAAGGTAGATGAAGGGTCTTAGACAAGTAAAGATCAAGAACCAATGATTGGAGCACTTCACAACCTAAATGAGTATATTGAAGTAGATGAAGAGGAAGAGAGAACAGAGAAAGATAATGATAAAGAAAATGAAGATAAAGCCTACTTGTTAAGCATTGAATACGATGAGAAATGTCTTCAGAGAATGTCAAAAGAAAATATTAGACAAGAGGCTGATGGATGGAGAAATAGGGAATCAAAAAGGGAATTCTTGATAAAGGCTGGATATAAGCCTACATTTTTGAACCTACAATCATTTAACACCTTTGAGAGAATATACAAGAATGCTCTAGTAGATGAAGTGGCCAATTATGTTGAGAAAATGAGCAAGAAAAAGGAGAAAGTGATGGTAGAAGCAGGGAGAATAAGGAAAAGAACTGAGAAGGAGATCAGAGATGAGAAAGAGTATGAGTTATTAAAAGACAAGCATAAATACATCAAATTTCTGCAAGTACATGGCTATGACTACAGCTCATTGATCAATCTATCTCTGGATGAACTGAAAAGAAAGGTACAGATGGTCAAAGATTCTCATAAAGATCAAAATAGGACTGCTGAGTATGTGAGGCAAAGAAAATTAATATTGCAGTTGCAAAAAGAAAAGGAAGAAGCTGAAAACAAGGAGGCAGAAGTCAAAGAATGGTTTAAAGATCCTCAGAAGGTGCAAACGTTGAAAGACATTGTGATGGATAAAGGCATGACAGAGGATGAATTTGATAATATGCCTCATGCTCAACTTCTTGAAATCTACAACAGAGAGCAGAGGCTATTCCTTGAAACCGAAAGAAGACTGAGAGAAGAGAAACTGAAAAAGTAAGAAAAGGAAAGGGCTTACGTGATAAGTATATTATGCAAGAGAGGTGCAAATCCAACCAGAGTTATGATGCAAACAGATGACACAATTAAACAATGGTTTGGAGAATCTGAAATTGAAGAGGCAAAGAAGAATCAACCAGTCAGTACAAGCAGAACACTAATAAGGTCAGAGATTGTGAGGCCCGAACCATCAAGGAACTTAAACTTGCCCACACATATCTATTTCGATAAAAGATCAAAGACCTTAAGGGTGACTACTGAAGATAATGAAGAGACTCTAATTATCTTTAGGGATGATTTGAGAAATTTTCCAAAAGAACAATTGAAGAAAATGGCAGAATTGGATCTATATGACAATCAAGAAAGAAGCAAAAGTAGGACAACAGAAAAATGACCTCTCAAAATTCATCAAAGAACAAGCTGAGAAGGGGTTCCCATTTCTCAAGCAAAAGAGGAGAGAAGTACACAGCCAAGCTGAGAGAGAGAGGAGAAGAAAAAGGATCAATAAAGTTCACACTTTAGAACTCTCTCTATTTGATTCAAAGAAAAGAAAGACTCAACAGGAAAGCAACTCCACTGGAAAAAGAAAGACGTTTAAAGATTGCTTAGCTATGAGAAGGGAGATGATGGAACCAAACTCTCATGTACAACCAAATGGCAAGATAGCCCATCTCACCTATAACCATAACAAAGACTCCGTGTCACTCAGAAATTGTTCAGGAGGAACAATAGCTATGGTTGAGTATGATGAAGATCTTAACTTCATACACATCCAGGACTTACAAGATATAATTGATACAGAGTTTCCAATTGATTAGGATATGGAGTAGAGCTTGATATGTTCAAGCAAAAGGCTTCCTTTGTTAAACTAAAGAAAGAAAAAGCTGTTGCAAGGAGCCAAATGAGAAGAAAGCATAATGGAGCTTAATGATGATCATCTTATTTCTGTTTATATTTGTATTTTGTTTTATGATTTGTAATTGGACATGTAAAAATTTGATATGTAATGCCCTAGAGGCAGAATTCCTTTATGTAATGTAATGACGTATGCTTAAATTGACTATCTTAGATATTTGATACATGTGTAACTATATGCAGGTATGTTTTAGTGCATCTGAGCTTGTTCCAATCTAGGGAGAGATTGTTGAGTTGGATATTTACAAGGAAGATTGGAATCTTCTCAACCTCCTCAAGAAAAAGGCTAAGTATGGAATACGAGCAAGCCTAGGTCATCGAGCATAGTTTACTACCTCAAGCACGGTCTTTCAGCATATTCTTCTAAGTGTTGAAGGCTTCGAGCAAGCTACACTTCTCTGAGCAAGAGTGTTCTTCTATCAAGTATGGATTGCCAATCGAGCAAACAGCTTGATCATTCAAGTTTTAGCCAACTGATCCGAGCACATTGGTGATGAGCATGGATGCAATAAGAAGATGTCAATGTTGAGAAGTATAGACTTCGAGCATAATTCAGTTCCGAGCAAGATTCACATCCGAGCATGCTGAAGATTGCTAATAAGTTCAAAACAGAATTGAAGACATCAAGAAGAATAGGTTTACTCAAAGGACAACTTCGAGCAAAGTAAGGATTAGTCAAGAAGAATGAAGCATGCTAGAGAAATTATTCTAAGTAAAGTATGCTCGAAGCAACTCATCGAGCATACACTGCATAACAAGTCTGCTCGAGAAAGATAGATGTCATGCTCGAAGACTACACTTGTATTATTTTTGTTTGTCATTCATTATGTAATGATTAGGGAATCTAGAAGGAATGTCAGGGTCTATAAATAGAGTCCTAGGTTTCCATTTAGGGGACGGACGAAATGGATAAGGCTTGCAACGCACTGAATACGAGAAAACATTCCAAACGAATATTCTTTTTATTTCCTCGTACTGCCGCCGCCGTCATGAAACCCTAGACATTCCATTTACTGTTTCATTGAATGATATATTTAATAAAGTGAATCTTTGTCTTTGAATATGTTCTTACTGAATATTATTTATTGTTTCGTTGTCACTATATCACACCTTTGTTCCCATTTATTGAATATCTTGATTCCGCCGGGATATCCAATAGGTCATCGGGTTATTAGATCTATGTGTTCTTGTCAACCTTGGTTACACCAGATTCTCGATCCTGACACAATTTGGTAAATATTGCGTAAATACAAGCTGAAATTTTTTACGAGTTTAACTAGCGTCTTTTGATCAAACTTTTCAACGGCTTAAAGTTTGATTCGATCAATGACGTCATTACAAGTTCGGATCAAGAAAAATTTTTTGATTTTTGTTTCCATGCTCAACACGCGTATTCGTTAAATTTCATAGATGGCGACTTATTATTATTCAGTTGTTACAGAATCGGTCGTGCATGTCAGTTTATCTCCTAATGGGATCGAAGTTCCGAAGCTTACAAACATTTGCTGATCTCATAGATTGGAAATTTTTGAAGAATATATCGGTTTGTTGATAAAGATTTGTTGATACCGATAAAAGAAAGGGATTATTATCTTCCAATGTTGAATAAACTACTCCCTGGGGGTTTGCCAAAGCGAGTTTCATAACCTTATTCTTGTGAACAATTTGCATATGAGCGTGCATCGAAGGCATTTGCAATACTTAAATCGGAAATATCATTTCATAATTTACACACTGAATCCAAAGGAGAATTCAAAACATTCGATAATTCATATGAGATATGGGTTTCTCTTGATCGACAATATGCTCTCGTTTATAAACGTCTTAAGCCCTCGTTTGATACATTCAAGCACTTGCCTGATGAAAGTCTAATGGTGATGATTGAGAGATTTTTGGATCTATTGAAGGCATTGGATGAAAACACGGCTCGCGTATCAGATGAAAAGATTAAAGAGAGATTGTTTGACATTCTCTATGATCAAGATTCAGGAGTTATTCTTGGAAAGGTTTTTTCAACATCATCGTCTGAATCTTCTCAAACTTAGCGGTGACTGATGAAGTTTCTATTTCATCAGAGGAAATATTATCTTCAGATTTGTCCTTAACTTGTGACACCATATCATTTGAGTTTGAAGTTGACGAAGAGTGGTTAATGGATTTGAAGAAAGCTCATGTTGATGATGACCGGTCTATGCTTGCTGATGATATATCCAAGAACACTTCATTAATGAATGTGAATGATGATCCAAATGCGATTGAGATTACCATGCCTACCCAGGTGATTCTTCCTGATAATCTTTATGAATCTTATGATTCCGTGCCAACGTCACCTGAGGTATCTTCTAAACCATCTGATTCTTTTGTCTATCAAACTTGTGCTAAGAAATTAAATTCAGCTATTGTTTATGAAACTCAAAAAAATGATTGTTCTTGGTGTGGTGAATACAAAGCTAAACTTGAATCAATTCTTCACCACAATGAGAAATTAGTATTTGATTTGACATTTATTCGTGATAACTATCGATAAGTGGTTGAAATTGATAAACAATCTAAAGATAAGATTGATGCCTTGTCTGATAGTAATCATGATTTGAAAGCTGAGGTTGGGTATAAATTAATAATCATCGAAAAAAATTTTGGAATTGAGAACCAAAATAACTGAGCTTGAAAATGAGGTGCTGGAGTTAAAGAATAAATTGGGTAAATTTAGAAATTCATCTTTTCTGCTCAATGAAAATATTGAAGTTAACAGCAATCACCAAAAGGGTGGTAAAACTGGTTTAGGGTTTGTTGAAATCCCTCTTCCCTTTCAAAATGATTACACCATACGACCAGGCACGGTAGATCTAAAAGAAGGGGTCATTAACTATCCACTGACTGTGGATCTTCTGTGACTGTTAGTAAGGTTAAAATAATCAATGAGGAGAAAGTTAAACCAGTTAATCCAAAGATGAGTGTCAAGAAATAAACAAATTGTTTAACTCCAAAATCTCATATTCAAAGCAATCTGGTTTTTTGTCAGACTAATAATGATGTTCTTATTGAAGATGTAGTTGAACCAGTGGTGGTTCACAAGAATGAAAATATACCTGTTGAAAATCGTATTCTTTGTGAACCACAAACTGCTGAGAAATCAAAAACTAGTAAACCAAAAACGATTGTTACACCAAAGACATGTGAGAAGAAGGTTGTTTCTGAAATATATTAAAGTCATTTTCTAAACCGAGTGTTAAGGGTAAAAACTGGAAAGTTTATAAATTAAAAGGTGTTGACAAGATGTTTGCTGATGAGCTCTTTCCGATAACTCTTGTTAAACCTGAGTGTGTTGAAAAAGTTTATAATTGTGATCACTTAGATTGTCTTAATTGGGATGCATCATTGATGCCTATTGGGGAAATGAATATGATAAAATCAAAACCCTAAAAGGAATCTAAACCATTGTTGTTTCAACAAAACAGATTTGTCAAATCTACTTGTTCTGATGTATTTGAAAATTGTGCATAGTGTTCAAATCTTGAATTTTTCTAAAAGAAAAAAAGTGAGAAAATTCAACTCTTCGCGTCTAGCTTGTAATATAATCATCTTTGAATTGGGTTGAATTGAGAAAGTGTTTTTATTATAATGTCAAAGGACATTTGATTGTTGATTGTCCTTACAAGAGAAGACTCAAATTGCCCGATGCTTTTAACAAGGTTTCTTTAACTTTTGGGCAATCTGAGACACTTGAACAAAAAGCTGAACAGCAAAGAGTTTATCTTAATTCATTGTTAAAGTGTCCCGAAACATCTCACAGTTCTTATAATGTTAAATTTTTTAGACAACAAGCTAATAAAGTTACCAGCTTGGAAACCAAAGATGCCACCTGCATGTGCTAATCATGTTGAGGATACTTATCAACCTAAGACTATGGTCTGGGTTCCGATTTCTCGTTAACTATCTAGTTTGTGTGCAGGGATATCCAAGAAGATCTATCAACGTCATATGGGTTGTTGCTAAATCAAATTTGTTGATAATAGATTATCTCGACACATGATGGGTGTATTTGTTTAGTTTGACTTATTTGTTCATTTCGATTTAAAATTCATAAAATTTTCAATTGGCAAACTTGTTCACCATTCATAGTTTTAAAATGCAAGATTTCTTATTGGTGAACAAGATCTTCAAAAGATTATCCTTGTTGGAAGATCGTTTTTCATTTTTCGTTATTTTTTTGCAAATTTTTGTTATTGTTTATATTTTTAGGGGGGGGAGAAAATAAGAAAAATCCAAAAATATGAAAATTAGAAAAATCGAAAAATACTGCATTTTCTGTATGAAAAATATAAAAATACAAAAATATGTTGTAAATTTTGAAAAATATAAAATTTGAGAAATGTGATCCGACGTATATGGGAAATGATAGTACATTGACTTAGGGAACTAACACATGAATAAACTAGAATAAAAAGTGCTGTAAGATCAACTATATGATGCGTATGATAGGCTTAACAGATTGTATAAGTGCTGGAAAGACAAACCTAAATGCTTGCCAAATCTAGTGGTGTTACATCTTGATGCATGGCTAATATTTGTATTAAGTGCCAAAAAAGTTTAAAGATTGTTGTGTGTACATGCGTTATTTTTACAAAGAAATTCACCTTATTTTTCTTTTTATTTTGCAAAGAAATTCAAAATTTATGTTTTCTTTATTTGTATTCAAATCTTGGATCATCTCCTGCGTGATAAGATCCGACCTGAAGGTTAAGATTTTGATATTCTGCTTTATTTTCTTGGTGTTTCGTATAAAGCGTTGGACTTTCTTCGTGTGATAATACGGTATTATCCGACTTGATTGTTGTGGCCTTATACAACTTCAACTTATTTTTATCTTTTTATTTTGTTAAAATGGAACCTTATCTGCGTATAGTAATACTGATCTTAAGCGAAATTTTAACTTTATGCTTTATTTCCTATTTTATTAATTTTACATGAGTCACAGCTAATCATTTCATGAAAGGAAAAGTATGTACATGTGAAATTTACTATATAAAAGATATAATAACTGTGTCTGATAGGTGGGATCCAAATAAGATTTGTGCTTAATTGAACCTTAATACATATCGTAAAGTTACTGAAGGATCTGTATAAAGTTTAAAGTGGACAATTATATCTACAATCAGCATTGGGTTATGTGCAAAATAATGTCGAAATTGAAGTGTCGTCTAGGAAGTTACTCATCAATATGATCCCATGTCGCGATCTATCTCACAAAAATATGTGCTTCTTACATTTACTGCTTTTTCTTTTCGCTATTTTGAGAAAAATCCAAAAAGATTTTAGGTGTGCTTTGATATAAATTTTGAAAATCAAAAATATTTTGGGTGTGTTTTAGTATAAAGTTTGTAAAAACCAAAAAGATTTTCTTTCCAATTTATTTTTGATCTTCCAACAAGCGATACATATTTTCAAATGTTTTTATCATGTTACAAAAATGTTTTCACCATTACACATTCATGTTCATACATTTTTTGCTAAAGTGCTAAATCAAGATAAACTTTACGGTTTATTGATGGAATGTGTTGATTGACTACAGTTATGATAAGAGTGATGATTATTCAATCCTTGAATCTTCTCAATATGGTGAATTAAGGTATGGCAGAGTATTCGTGTTAAGGGGGAGTGAAGATGCTGATTGTGTGTACAAGATTGATGCTGATAAAGATTGGAGACGTACAGCTAATTCCAAGGGGAGTTTGTTAGTGCATTTTCTTCATGGCATTATATGTATAAAGACACACATGAAGACCAACGGAAAGCGACAAAGACTAAAAGTTAACGAACTCCAGCAATTGTCAAGGGGCAGTCTGTCAGTACATGAAATGTGAGAGGTGCTGGGTATTGAACCAACAAGTCATTTAGTTTTTATAATGAAGCTCATATGTTAATGCATGTATACAAGGAAGTCAAGGATGATGAGTGGGAGTCAGATGAGAAAACAAATAAGAACAATGGCTAAGTGAAACATGTAACGAATGAGTAACTGTGTGATTGGAAGGCATGCATGATTTAACGAATGAGCAAACAACATCTCATGTCTAGTGAATGGGAGCTGAACAAGTTAACAAATGTGCATGGCATATGTAACGAATGGAAGGTCAACTAACAAATGAGAACAATATTCTTTTTATGTAGGTAAGACCTAATTTGATGTGAACAATATTTCTTTTGTATTAATAATAGTGTTTTGCATACTACTATCTGCCAAGAATTTATATTATGATTAAACGCTAGATAGAAGGGGGCGACATGGTTGGTTATGTCACACCCTAATCTACTGAGGAAAATTCCGGGGCGCAACTGATTGCCCAGTAGTTCACACAATATCCGAATAACAAATAAACATTATCCACAACCAAAACAATGTTTAAAATAAAAACTTTATTCGTTGATATCTTATGGTTTAATCTATAAGCTTCAAACTTCTTTCATCCAATATATGTACCTGCAACATGCGTAAAAAATATATTTATTTTTGTCAACACAACAGTTAGTGAGAAAAACGCAAGTTTTTGATATATACAATAAAAAATAAAATTCAATGCATATGCGGTAATTACAACAATTAATTGAAATAATAACAAATAAAATTCGTTCATAACGGTACTAAGTCAAGCTACTAAGATGAGTGTATGATCATACTAATGAGGATGAGGTTCACCAAAACAATATTAAACACCTTGACAATTAAGCATATAACAATTAACGAGCAATTACATGTAAACACATTAATATGAATTATGGTTGAGGACTCATTAATACTAAATAAAGTAGTTTGTGGTACACATGTTACCCCCAAAATAAAGCGAAAAAAGAGGTGTGAATTACTCACCTTAGAAGGTTGGCGAGTGAAAGAAAATAAGTAAATAAGAGAATATTGACTTTAAGCAAGCCGACCAAACCGAACTTGAGGATGCCCTAAAATTTAAATAAATATTACAAAGTTAAAATTAAACTAAACCGAACAGAAATCGTAAACCAAATCTGAGATTAAGCATAAAATTAAAGAAACGAAACTTAAATGAGCGTTCGGTTTGTAGTCGGTCCGAATGTCGATATGAGATCGGATTCGGGTCCAACATGTCCAAAACATAATTACAAACATAAAACATTGAAAAGTTATAAGCTAATTCGGGTCAATTCATTATGTAATTGAAAAGCCCCAAACTAGTTCATAGCATAAACCCTAAATTGAATTTGATTCAATTGAACATGAAATCCCCCAAAGCTATTGAAATTAAACGAGGGATTTCGTTCAAGAGTTGATAAATAACAATAAAAACCAAAACTTACCCAACAACTGTATGAGGCACTAGTTGATTGATGCTTGAAAGACCCATTTGACTTTTGAAAGTCAAACCGTGAAGAACACTTAAACTAAAACTTGAAATTAAAGAGAGTGAAAATTAGGAGTTGAGTAGCAAAGAATGAACGATAGCCTACCCTTGTTTATATAGAAAACGGATTAAGGCTTTAAAACTCAAATATAAAGAAGACATGCACTAAATCTTGATAATTAAATCAAAATAAACAACAAAACTAGTGGGATTATGATAGAATATGCTTAAAAATGTTCTGGAACTTATGAATTTGAATTACAACGAGATTAGGATGAAGATTGGATGATAAGCGAGTCAAAAATGAACTAAAATAAAAAAAATGCTGATTTGCTGCTTCCATCGCGTTGCGAGAGGCGCGCCACGTGAGGGGGTGGTTTCATCATACTTTTATTTTTGGCAGCTTTGGCCCCAATAGTTTTAAAAAATGCGTTTTTAGTCCAATTTAAGTGATTTTTAACAAGTTTAAATATCGAAACAATATAAAAGAATTAAACATCAAAAAATACTAGTAAACACTCGATTTCATAAATGATAAAGATCTAAATACAAGCCCGGGTCAGGTAAATTAAAATAATAAACCGAAATTGACGGATGTCACAGGTTATTCCACATTTTTAGCAAATATCATATCTCCTCTCAATGTCTACGCCATGTCATGTAGGATTAAATCACTGATTGCATATATATATATATATATATATATATATGTATATATATATATATATATAGAGAGAGAGAGAGAGGGGGGGATAGAGAGAGAACGAGGTTAAAACAAAAAGAACTACATTCGTAACAAATGTAGGAAATAGTATGGAACCCTTGGATATATTATAACACATTAGGGTAGGATGGTCCGCGTGAGTTCTTTGTTTTAGGAATTAAAACAAAATTTATTATCTTTCCTACTTTTAAGCTAATTTAATAATATCATATATTCTTTTAATCATCAAATTCTTAACTGAACGTAATCTTGCAGGTCTGAAATATCGGTGAGGTTTGAACACAGGTTTTGGTAGATGGATTGATTATTGATTAATTGAGTTTTCTTTTGTTTCCTTGATGTTTGATTGAAAAAGCCTTTGGTCCCAGCCTTTCAATCGCCATGAAGTTTGATTGTGATTGCACAAGTTTGCCCCAAATCTTCAAATCTGAATCGGTGCTCCAAATTTGGTCGCCGATTGCAAAAACAATCGATTGCGATTACACAGTTTGATTCCGTTTGCACGAACCAATTGACGATCACATGGCCACTATTTTATCACTACTCACGAGCCTAATTATCTATATCTGATAAAACTAGCAGACGCGGATTCAATTTTGCACAGGTAATGTACTCATGTCCAAGAGTTTTAATTATTTTTGTGTTATTATGAAATGGATGATAGTATGTTTTTTCGGCTATGGTATAAGAGTTAGGATTTTTTTCCTCAACTATTTAAGAAGGCCTTAGGGAGGTTATTAAAAAAGCTTCATATGAATTTAAAGAAAAGGAAATTCTAAAGAATGTATAGTGTATGGTTTATTTTTGTTTCATGGAATATAGTTCATGATGTTCAAAATAGTGTGTTTTAAATCTTAATTTATACATAGTGTTTTTTATTAAATGAGTTGTAAGAGCATTCTCATTCGTTCTCCATCTGCATCTCTATAATTACACTAAAAACACTATCTTTTCTCTTTCATTTTTAAGTAAATAATACATTTTTATACTTTTATCATTACCTTTTCTCTTTCATTCACTTACAACCACTTTCTAAACATTAAAAAATTATAGAGATGAACAGTGCGCTTCTCCAAATTTAACCATGAACAGTAGCATTTTCTCTCTCATTCTCTCACAATCATTTTTAATCATCTCTAAAAAAATGGAGAACCCCCTAACATAATTTGAAGAATCCACTGGAATGCTCTAATATAGTTGGAAGCTTCAACCATTTTTAAAAAGATGTAGATAATAATTGCAGACGTTTAAATTGGAGCTCCATTAACCAATTGATTCGGTTGTTTGCTCGAATCATTGAGCACAACTTAAGTAAAACTCTAAATTCACAGCAAATTACTAATTTGTAGTATTTGATTAACAATAACATCTTCCGGTCATTTAAAAAAATATATTTAATGTTGTTTCGAGAAAACATATCAAAAAGGTTACCCGTTTGTAACCGACGGCTGTTTGAATAGAAGAATAACAACAAATTGCGATGGAGAATCAAAACATCTACCTTTAACCGAGTCCTTTCTGGGTGATGGTACAGAAACAAAGGGTGTACATGTTGTTGTCTTGTAGCGACTTGGGTCGTTGGAAAATGGTGGCACCGAGGTCCCCCGTGATAGAAGAAAAAAAATAAGGAGGTCATTTTTAATCAAACATATGAGTTGATAGAAAATTTTGAAGGTTCTTTGTAGAAAAAACACACTGATACGTGTTACAAATTAGAGAAAATAGGAGAAAGACATTTTATTCATGTGTACATATAACCATTTACAAGGGAGAGATATATAGTAGACATGGAGATTAAAATCGATTCTATAATGAATGTGATATTAATGGGGTATAATGTCTGTTTTAAGTGCATTAAACGAAGACTTTCAAAACAGTTTATATTTTTTCAATCTATACATACATAACTTATACTACATTAAAAAACATTTGGCAATGATAGTTTAAAAACTTTAAAGTTTAAGAGTTTAATATTTGGTACATATACTATATCACTTGATGCATTCATTAAGTAATAAAAACCTTTTTCAAGGAGTAAAATTTGTGTCACACTTGATGAGCAAAACTGGAACTGGTAACGATTTTTGGTACCGATGCCGTTGAATTAGTATAAATTTGGTACCGTCGGTATAGAATCGGTACCAAGTTTTGAATTTTCATTATCGTACCGGTACCAAGATTTTGGAAAAATCAGTACCGGTAACGATACCGATATCCGCTCATCCTTAATATTAACTACATATAATAATGCATTATTATTATTTAAATAATAATAATAATAATAATAATATAATCAGTGTCTAACGTAATTCATGTTAAATTTAGCTTGTCACGGCTACTGATACGATCCTATTTTATTATTATTATTTAAATTTATCTTTTATTTAATTTCCTTATTGTAGTCAAATTATGTTTTCTTATTGTTTATCTTTTTCTATTTTTATGTCTTTGTTTTCCTATATATTGTAATCTTGTTTAAGAAAAAGAATAAGAAAGAATTATTTGGGTCTCTTTTCTCTTCTTCTCTTGTATTCTTGGGAGATTGACGGTTGTCTCGAATAAACCGTATCAATTGGTGCATTCATTGAGCCTTAGCCTAGATTGTTTTGGAAGAACTCTTGTGGGAGCATCCAAAATTACCTCATTTCACTGGATCCAATTCTATCTTATAGATCTCTGAAACTGGACGATATTGTGACATTTGAGCCAAAACAAGGTACACCTCAGTACGTATTTACCGATTAAGCAAATAAACGCCTTTTGCGTAACAAACAAACGATTAACCGAACGGGTCGGGTTATGACCCAGATATCTCGGGGAGGCCATCTATAAGTGATATACGATCTAATACAAGCTAAAATATTAGTAATATGGCCTTAGTTCGATAGCAAACAAGTTAAACGAAAACATGCTCGTTTAACTACCCGCTATAGATTTAAACGCGAAAGATAGTTACAAACCAAGCATTGTATCATCCGTTAAGCCGAAAAAGATTTACCAAACACTTATTTGAAATGTTTTAAGCGATCCGTGAAAATATTTTTGATTTTTACAAATGTATAGTATGTTTTTATAATTTTACACAAAACTAGCCGAAAAACACTCGTTTTCGCACTGTTTGACGCACCCGATATGTTTTTCGTGCCAAAAACCGAACCCAAAATAAATTTGGAATCCGCATTTCACGTCTGGGAATGTCAAACAATTCAATGGGTCAAAATTTAGTCAAAGGGGTGGCCCATGAAACTTGCGGCCGACACCCCTTGGTATAATATTATTAGAATGTTTACTTAATACAAAAGCTACTTTAGATATTTTCTTGATCAAATTTCCAGAAACAAGAACCTACACCTACTGCTCCTTAATATCCATAGCAAAAAACCTAAGGTAAAGGTTTATTTTGATCAAATTCATACATATTTAAACATGTTTAAATTCATATAAACATAGTTTGGTTACGAAAAATTACTTCTAACAGTGCAAAAACCCTAAAAATGGTCCAAAAACATATTTTGATCTTACACTTGTTAAGGAACCCTTTTTGATAAGTTTTTTTTGGCCATAAACACGGATTAAAGGGTTGAAACGGCGTTTTTACGGTTCAAAAGTTCGTTTTTGTGCACTAGCCGAAACCCTAAGTTAAAGGGCTGTTCTATTGATGAAACCTGCTTGGTTTGTGATATAGGACTTGTATCTATCTTGCATAGAAGCACAAGAACCTGAAAACTTGATTAGAAAGTCGGAAACGAGCCAAACCCGCTAAGGTAATGCCGAAACACTCGCTTACGGGCTGTTTAGGTTAAGGTTGTGATGTGCATATTTTTAGGTCTTGAAATATTTCAGGGACATCAGGGACCATGTCATTGAGTCTCTGTTTAAATTTGGTAATTTTTCTACCATCCGAGAATATTTGGCGAATTTATTACCGAATTGGGACGTTTATTTGGGAAAAATAGCTAAAATACTTCAAAAATTATGAAATTTTTCTGTAAACTCAAATTTGATGTATTTTGATCACATATGAATTTTGGGATCATTTGGAAAAGTCTAAAGGTGTTTTGTGTATATGCGTTCGTGTGAATTTTATAACCGAATTTGGGCTGAAAAGAATATCGCATGAGCTTTTTACATTCTGTAATTGGTACAGGTTGTTTTGGGACATGATTTGAGTATTCAGAAATTTTTGTGGAATTTTTGAAAATTGTTTGGGGTAAACGGACGATTTTCAAGCGAAATATAGCTGATAAAATAAATTTTTATAAATTAATAAATCAGTAAATAATTCTAGAAATATTTTTATAAAAATCTACATATTTTAATTGATAAGTGGCTATATTTTCATAATTTAATGATTAACGGTTAATTAATTATGCTAATTTGAATATTAAACAAATTCAGTTTTTATAAAAACCGGTGCGGGAATATCAAGACACCAAGAGTGATCAAAAATCATATTTTTGGACTAATTAAGTAAAAACGAACTTTTCTATGAAAAACCTGGACAATCCGGATGGATTGTACGCGTTTCTTCTTAAATCAAACTGAATAAACGGAAACGGGCCCCGTGGCTAATCCGGGACCCCAGTATGTGATCCTTCTTTATAACTTAATCATTTTATTAACCAATACATTTACCCAAACTTATCTTCCCATAACTGTTTTCTGAACGTGTAAACGAACAACTTGGCCCAGCTAAGAAAACGGGAATCTGAGCCAAGTTCAGTTTTAAGTATTAGACATTGAACAACATCACAATCTAAGCCTATTGCCACTTTCTGGGCGTTCCAGCTACACCCATATTAGTTATACAGCCCAGTTTAGTATTGAGATTATAATAATATTAAAATATTAATATTATTATAATATTGATTATAGGAACTACTGATAGCGGACCGAACAAACCACGAGCTGATACAGATCTACTAAACCGTGAGTTTCATGACCCCACTCTTTGAACAGTTTTACGAACTTTTGGGGTGAAAGGCATGTTTGATTACATATACATACCTGAAACATGTATTGATGTGAATTATCTAAGTGCTAACACACGAAAGTCTCTACTAACACAGTGATTAACTTCGAGCCGGTGGCTTGTGAATAGTACTATTGGTTTGACAACCAAAACGGAGCCGGCATGTATTGCTGAGACTTTATCCCGTTTGCACATGACCATAATTATACAACACGCTATGTAGTGTTAGACATAGCTACTTGGGGCATGTTGTGGGCGGAAAGGGAC
>NW_027499597.1:0-114894 GCF_021521415.1 Bidens hawaiensis | reverse complement strand
AATTTGTTGTTTTAATTCATTGTCATGGAGGAAGAAGAAATAATCATGATACAAAAGTTTGATGGAAAGAAGTTTGGTTGGTGGAAGATGCCGGTTCAAACGCGAGTTTGTCAAAAGGACTTAGATGTAGTTCTGGAGGATGAAAAACCAAAAAAGATGTCTCAAGCAAAATGGGAAAAAGTTAGACAAGAAGGTTAGGGCTTGTATTACTCTATCATTGTCGGTGATGTGGCGTTTACATATGAAAGAAACCACAATGCGTGGTATGGTGCAGACACAATCCAACATATATAAGAAACCCTTAGCAGCGAATAAGGTCTACCTGATCTGAGAGCCAGTGATGACAAGATTGAAAGAATGTATGTTTGTTACAACGGGCATATCAACATTCTTAAGGATCCTGTGAGTGGACATTAAGTTTGTTGATGAAGTTAAACAACTATTGCTATTCTATTCTTTGCTAGACAGTTATTCTTGAATTGTGGCTGCAGTTTGTAGTTCTGCTACTAAGATTACTTTTGCTTGGATTCGGGACTAGGTTTGGGGGAAGATTCAAGTCGCAGAAGTTCAGACGAATCATGAAGTACTTTTTTGGTGAAAAAAGGCTAAGGCAGGGGAAAGCAACAGGCCAGTGGGAGCACGAAGAGGAGTCAATCTAATACTCGAAAAGATATTGTATGATGGAATTGTAATGAGACGAAGCATTTTAGGGGTCACTGTCTGAACAAGAGTGATAACATAAAAGTGAATGTTATAGAAGACAACACAGTGAAAGAAGCATCTACAGAGGGTGATGCTTTGGGTTGAAGTGTTGGGAGTAACGTTCACATGGGTCATGGACTCCAGTGCATAGTTTCATGTCACTTGTTGTGGTGAAATGACGAGGAATTTGAAGTTAAGGGACTTTGCAAAGGTATGACATACAAACAATGAAGTTTTTTCACGACACGAGCATGGGTGACATTGATTTGAAGACTTTAGCTGGTTCTTGGACTTTGAAGGATGTAAGGGTTATTTCAGGTATGGTATGCTCTAAAATTATATACATATGTTACTATTAATATTTCCTACCTTGAAGTATTTTTGAGTTAGTGTTTATTAAATCCCACTCGCTCCAAATTTCTATTTAAAGTTTAAAGGTTTGAAGAAACAAGGAGCTAAATAGTTGAAATTATACTATTGAAAACCAACTAATTCTAAAGAGCTAAATACTAAGGTGCTGTTTGTTTTTTAAGAGGTAAAATGTCTATAGTCTGCGGACCACATCTGCAAGCATCTGTAGCAGAAGAGGAGAACCAAACCTCTGCAGTTTGCAAGAAGAAGATTGTTTGTTTTTTAACGTCTGCAGGCTGCTAGAATATAACAGAAATTTTCAAATAAGCTGAATTTTAAATAAAAAAGTCGTCTAACATATAAATGCCGGAAAAACACCATGCCATCGCCGCTAGGGGGTTGCCGGAGACTATGCCAGAAAACATGCCGAAGAAGAATTCTCACACTTTTCTATTTTCATACTTACAAATTGACATTGTTTATGATTTATCTTCATTATTAGAAGAATCCCCAAACACTTGATCATTACATGTATATTAGGTGACTACGCTAATTCAAGCCAAATGCTCGTTCACATATTTCGTTTCTGGAAAAGCTGGGAATGACAAGATTTCTAACACAGATATCTTCATTCTCATGGTTATTGAAGAGATCAAGACACTTATTTTCTATGGATAAAAAAATATCAAAGATGTATTCTTTAAAATGATCTAAATGACATCAAATATTATATTCATTTCAATTATACCATGATGGTCTGGAATTTGATGCATTCAGATTTAGTTGAATAAAAAATCTAATATAAACAAAAAAAAAATATATAAAGAAAACAAGAAACAAAAAACAAAATCCTCTATCATCACACGTCGTTTTCGCTGTCTTCCCGGTTGTGGCAAATCTTGAGCGGGCAGTCAGAGATAGAGGTGGTGGCAGAGCAGGGTATGGCGGCGGTCGGATGCAGGTGGTGGCGGCGGCGTAGGGTATAACGGTGACTGGTATGGTGGTGGATGCGGCTGGTATGGTGGTGGATGTGCAGGTATGGTGGTGGAGGTGGCTGGGTTTGAGAGAGGAGAGTAGAGGAGATTAGGGTTTGAGA
The DNA here is from genome assembly GCF_021521415.1 of Bidens hawaiensis. NCBI lineage: Eukaryota > Viridiplantae > Streptophyta > Magnoliopsida > Asterales > Asteraceae > Bidens > Bidens hawaiensis. The sequence continues at coordinate 112,745 of NW_027499597.1, read as the reverse complement.
GAGAAATAGATGAGAATGTGGTAGAAGAGGTTAGAAGTGGTTGGTCCATGTCTGTATCAGGAAGTGGGCGCGCATACGTTTTTTAATGAAACGTCTTCGAAAAATAAACACTCTGCAGAGGGCAATGTCTGCGGGTTGTTTACGTGGCACAGATAGAAAAGCCAAGGAAACTCTTTTGGGAAAAAACAAACACCACCTAAGTAAAAGTTTGGTGTTTGCAATAAATTAGTTCTAAGTGTAAATTAATTAATGAAACTTTGAGAAGTATAGCGTTAAAGTTATATTATCCAAGTTATTTTATCCAAAATTTGTTAGCTTTTTAAATAAGTATAACTACTAATTCAAACTTATTCAAATAAAATAACGATAAATCGGAACATCTTCACGTGTAGAAGGACTTCTTCAACTTTATATCTTTAGCACGTTCATAGGAGAGTTTGGGTCATCATTTAGTACCCTCCCTTTATTCAAATTCTAGTACTCCAAGATGATAACGAAAACACATTATATAATTTCGTAACTGGATGATGAATTCGATTGATGATGCAAACCAGTAATCTTGATTTCAATCTTGGTGCAGGTCCCTCTCTCTCTTGGATAACTCATTAAATCACTGTCGTAACCCACACCGAAGTGTTGATAAGAAGGTTAACGACACTACTATTTTGTAAAGAACAATATATTATTAATGGCGGAATCACTAACACTCTAAATGTTGCACATTGAATACTAAAGTAATAAACACACACAATAACTCAAGAGATTTCCATTAATATTGTGAAAGATACAAATGAAAATCAATTAGGGTATAAGGTGGAATGTCAGGATCTTTAGCAGATTTCCGTACGTGAGTGAGTATGTCGGTCCCGTATGGAGGATTGATCGCTCACACTCATAATTAAGTCATAACCCACATAATAAATGTGTCGATAAGAAGATTAATGACGGTTGCTATTTTGGGTAAGAAATCTGTTTGTTAACGGCGGAATCAGAAACAAACAGAGTAGTTGCTTAAGGATTAATAAATGTAACAAACACAAACAATCACTCAAAAGATTTCCATTTATAGAAATAATTCATACAAATGTTAATCTATTAGGGTTTCTAGTAAGGAATGTATTGTCCGTACTAATCCTATGACAGCCGTCTCACTCAATATTAGAAAATATTCTTTTAGGTCTGAAAAGTGTAATGCGTGTATGTCTCTCTGTCGCTTGTGGTAAGCGTGCCCTAAAATATTCTACTTATAGGCTTGCCACCATTTTACAGCTGTCATTCCTTCTAGAAACCCTAATGATTGGTACATAATCAACTTACATATTCAAAACTATACTAAATGTAAAAAACAGATCTTCTGGGTAGATTTTGTGTCATTTGTCTTCACCGAGTAGGCTTTGTTCCTTTTGTCCTTTACGAGTAGGCATGGTAACCTTTAAGTGTGCTGGGGAACAGTTTTCCCGGGTAGACTTTACTTAGAGTATTTTCCTAAGAAAATACTCATCTAGCAGACTTCAATCTTCTTGACCATAGCAAACTTTGCTCGATATGGTCCTACGAGAAAACTGTTCTTCATGAATCCTTCAACCCTTTGTTACAAGATAGCTTATTAAGCAAACTATAGTGTGCTAGTAACATTGTTTGATCTGTGCTAGTGACACTGTAGCTTGCTATGTGTTGAACCTTGCCCGAGAAAGTACTTAAAATATTTCTTGATCACTTTCAACAAGCATGCTCGGATTGCCTTTTATTAATTAAACCTTGCTAGGTCTTCCAATTACTTGGATTCAAGAGCTTGGTTCAGTCATGGGCTTGCTAGTAAGCAAACTGTGCCTGACTAGAAGAACACCTTTACTAGATGAAGTGAACCCTGCTCGGATTATCACTAAAGAAGACTTTTAGATGATAACCCTGTCCGATAGGCAAAATACCTTGCTAGATCAAGTAAAAACCCTGCTCGGAAGTCCAAGTGTGCCCGATACTTATACTTAGTCGTTTATGAGGAGTGTTGAGAAGATTCCAATCTTTCTTAAGTCATTTCATGTCAAATATTTGACTCAACAATCTCCTCCTAGATTGGAACACCTCAGCTGTCCCAAAACATAACTAAGGTTACTTACACTTAGTGAAAATACACATAAAATCAAAATTCAAATTACATATCATAGTTCAAAAAGATTACATAGTTGAAATTACAAATCAAATTACACAGCAAGCCCTATTCTACTAATCATCTTCTTCTTGCATTGAGGGCTACTTGTCTTCTTCCAACTAGTACTGATCCCTGCCTTTTGCTGGAAAATGGATAGTATCTGATGGTGAGGGTGATTCTCTGGAATTGTCAATTCTACAATGTCCCTCAGATCTTCCCTATGCAAAAAGGTCAGGTCCTCATCATTCTGATGATCCCCAATATCAGTCCTTCTGAGTTTGCGAAGAATGTAGTGGTCTTCTCTGCTGTTGTAGTCCACTTGAGTGATTCGACCATTCTTCTGCACCTCATAATTGGGTCTTATCATACGCCTTCTTATGCTGATACATGTGTTCATGTTAGACAAAGGATTGTTGTTTCTTACTCTTGAAAGATAATCATATTATTCATCCCTTATCTTCCTCATACGTGTCAATCTTTTAGTCCTCTCATGCTTTGTTAGTTCCTATTTTTTCTTTTGATTCAGTAGAGGAAATCCCTTCTCAGCTTCACCTTTCAGGTATTTTGACAATTCATTCGGCTGTCTCCCGACCAACTTCCTGGTATCATGATAGTCATACAATATGAGACTGACCATTTTCTCCAACTGCTCTCATCGTGTATTCAGCAAAATCATCTCTGAAGATTATATCCCTCGGCTGTCTGCTTTGCATAATTACTCTCAAATATTGAGAGACTAAGTCATAGTAGTGTCATAGGCAGATCAATATCAGTTTGGGGCCTTTCTTCCCTTTGAGTTCCTGCTCTACTTGATTCTCCCCTGGTTGTTGATGGAAATTGCCTTGAAGTAGAGGGCCTAGTTGGAATTGACTTCATAGGTTTTGTTGGCCTCATGACTCCAAATGTTTTCTTGTACATAGAAACAATCCTCTCAGCAGGCAAATATATCAACTCAACAAGGTTTTCTCCACCCTCTCTAAACAACTTTCCAATCATTTCCATTATCCTTTCATCATGAAGTTTTCCAGCAGGTACAAATCTTCCTCCCCACAAAACTTCTTGGGTTAACACCCTCAAAAATCAGTTTCTCCCATTCTGCTTTTTGTTCGTAAAAGAGTTGCTTGAGTTGTGCTTTACCCAAATTGTTACACTTCTTCCTTCACCCCCTTCTGATTCACCAGTACCCCTTTTAAAATTTTAATCATCTCATCATTGTCCCATGGATCTGTGGGTTCGTCCACTGGTTCTTGCTTGACTTCCACTAGGATAGGAGTTTCTTGTATTGAAGTTCTTTTCATTTCTTTTCCAGCCTTCTCCTTCTCTCTCAAAAGTTATCACTCTTCTTTTCTTTGTAGGAGGTTCAGATTGATCTCCCCCCTGTTTGTTTAGTAGAAGGCTCAGGTTGATCTCTCTTTGACTTTTCTTTCTTTTTGAGTATGTTATAATGAGATTCAATAGCAGCTTTGGACAAGTTGCTCACCATTTCTGGTGCCATATCCCTTTCCATCAAATATCCACACTTGCCAGCAAATTTCTTTCTCAGAGCATCAATCTTTTCAGCCATTGCAACTTCTTTTGCAAGTTTTTCTTTTAATTCTTTTTCAACAGCTTCTTTAGTTCCAAGATATGCTCTTTGAAGATCATCAAATTTGAAATGGGTCAAGGCTTTCTCAGAAAAATTATGTTTTCTTAGGTACTCTCTGAACTTCAGACTGTCCCTGTTCTTTTTCTCCATCATTTTCTTTATATTATCTCTCTCTTTGTCCAGCTTAGGGTGTGTTTGGTAGCCTCTTAATGTTCCCATTAAGAGGTTACCTCTTAATCGTTCAGATTTAAGAGTGTTTGGTTCATAAAAAAAACATCTGAATGACTGAATGGGCCTCTGAACCATTCAGCTTCAAAAGCACGCTGAATGAAAATAAGACCTAATATACCCTGCCATTTACCATTCCCATCTTCATTCACCTTCATACCATGCCTGCCCTTTACCATTCCCATCTTTATTATACTCCATAGCAGTTCCACAAGGTCGAGATTAATTTCTTTCTCTTCAAACGCACATAAGAGTAGGTCGACGATCGAATTCCGGCCTACTACGCCACGCAGCAGCCGTCTCCACGTTGATTTCCGGCCTCCAGGTACTATCTCTGCTCGATTATAATTCCTATCCACGTTGATTTATGATATTCAAAGTCTTAAGGTTTGGGTATGGTTTGAATGGATATATGTTTCTGATTCAAACCCTTAGGGTTTATGGGTGTTCAACCCAATCGTTTTATATGATAGCTTTGAACTGTGTTTCTGATAGGTTTTATATGATAGTTTTGGGTATGGTTTGAAGGATATATGTTTATGATAGTTTGAATGGTTTGAATGGATATATGTTTTTGATAGTTTTGACCCCCTAGGTTTTATATGATAGTTTTTGAAGTGTGTGAATATATAATCTCTTGCATGTGTATGTGCTACTGTCATGTGTGTTTGATAGAATAGAATAATACTCATAATATATCAAATGAGTTTGGTAGAATATGTGGTTGGCAGAGAAGAATATTATGTATAATATGTCATGTGTTTGGTAGAAGAGGGACTTTAAAAAGTTTGAAAGCATATTCTTTTTCTTATTGAAATTTACAGTTTCGATCATCTTTCTGAAATTAAAGTTAGGTATAATGATTCCCCCAAGTGTCACTTGTTATATTATGTGATTTGCATCTTTTTATTTAATATAATAATAACATAATATAGTTATGAAAATATGTCCTCCAGCCGAAGAGATACATACATAGAGGCTGAATTTAATATTTTTCATAGTCAACTTGTGTTTATATATTTGTACTTTTGACTTGTGTTTTACTTATTTCTTCAAAGAAATGGCACAAAAAAGGGGTAGGATTAGTTGGAAGCAGGATGGTCTTGAGAAAACATTTCTTGAAGCTTGTATTGAGCAAATAACACTCCATGGACGTGAAGGAAGTAGCCTTAAACTAATATCATGGAGGAATGTGGCTGAAAAGTTGAAGGCGGAATACAATCTCATAGTTGATCAAAGACAAATGAAGAACCGTTATGATCATATAAAAGCAAAATTTGCAGCTTGGTCAAAGCTCAAAAACAAAACCGGCAATGTTTATAATCCCATAACAAACACTTTTAACTTGTCTGAAGAAGAATGGAAAATAGAGATGAAGGTATTTGTTTATTTTTTTAATACTAGTTTTTATTATAAGTTAATAATCTTATAGTATTTATAATATTTCCTCACAGTCGAACAAATATATAGAAGCTTTGAAAAGTACCACTTTCTTATCCCGAGCTTTGCATTCAATTGTTTGAGGGCTCTACATCGAATGGCTTTGACAGTTGGGGGCCATCTCTACACTTCTTCATCCTTCAAGGAAAGTGTCTGATCACCATTCACATGGTATTGAGCATATTGAATGCACTCAAATAGACCCCCCCAACTCAAGTTGTTAGTGAGGATTCGCCCGAGCCGTCCAAAAAAAGGAGAGAAACGAAAAGATAAGGAGACTATAAATTCGAAGCTAATAGAAGTTGGGGAGAAAATTAGCAAGGTGGCGAAGATGTTGATTGAGAAACACAATCTATCTAACGACATGGATGCATGCATGGAGAAGTTGGAGGCATTGGAATGGGGAGAGTTAGATGTGAAATATCAAACGGCGCTTTTGCTTTTTGGTGAAAGTGCTGATATATGAAAAGTGTGGTTACGACTTATGCCACACACTTGTGAGCTATGGGTTAAGAATGCGGGAGCGAAGTATGGATTTTTTTGATTTGTGTTAGATTGGATTTTATGGGTGTTATGTTTAAGATGCTTTTTGGATGTTAGGTTTTGGTTGTTATGTTATGGATTGTTTTGATTTGTGTTAGATTGGATTTTTGGATATTATGTTTAAGATTTTTTTTGGATGTTAGGTTTCGGATGTTATGTTATGAATGTTTATTTGGATTTTATGTTATGAATATTTATTTGGGTGTTATGGTATGTTATAAATGTTTTTTTATGCTATGTTATGTTATAAACATATATATGTGGGTGTTATGGTTTTTCCATCTTAATTTTAGGTTATTTTTATGACAGTTAGCTTATGGATCCGGACGATGAGATTATAGTTTTCATTTTCCTTTGTTGGCATTGGCTACATTTAGTCTCAGGAAGAATTGAAAGGATTAGAGACCTTAATTCGGCGTTGACTGGTCATGCATACACGCAAGAATTGTTGCATGGATATTCTACACAATGTCATGAGATTATGCGCCTTTCGCGTGATGCATTTGTACTATTGTGCAATCATTTTAAACAAAAAAGTTGGTTGCAAAGTAGTAGCGCAATAAGCGTTGAAGAAAAGTTGACTATGTTTTTTACTGTCTTAGGACATTATGAACGTTTCCGAATGGTTAAACGAAGGTTTCAACACTCAACAGAAACGATTCATAGATGTTTTCATGAGGTCCTGAATGCAATGATGAATTTCTCAAGAGAAGTTATAGTTCCAACAGCTTCTAATGCAATCACAAATACCTCAGCTAGTCATAGAAGGTTAAAACTAATATTTCCCGGAGCAATAGGTGTGCTAGATGGAACTCTTGTACATGCGGTTGTGCCTGCTGATCAACAGACTCGTTACCGGGGAAGAGGTAAAGGTGAATGCTTTCAAAATGTCTTAGCAATTTGTGATTTTGATATGATATTCACGTTCGTATGGGCCGGATGGGAGGGCGTTGCACATGATTCACGAGTTTTAAAAGAAGTTGCATTTAACCCAACTTCCGACTTTCCTTTCCCACCACCAGGTATTTAATCTTTCTTTAACTTTGATTATTAAATAGATTATTTTTTTGTAGTAGTTATGATAATAACTTACAGATAAATATTACCTTTGCGACGCCGCATACACCAACACTCGTGGATTATGGCTCCATACCGGAATACTAGGTATTGGTTAGCCGATTTTCGACGACAACGTGCATTAACTAAGGAAGAAAGATTCAATCATGCCCATGCACAACTTAGAAATGTTATTGAGCGCGCATATGGTGTTTTGAAGGCGAGATTACCAATCCTAAAGCAAATGGCACCCTTTCCTTTTCCAAAACAAAGAGACATAGTGATTGCTTGTTTCGCCGTCAACAATTTTATAAGGAAGTGCAATATTAATGATCAGATATTTATGAACTATGACGAGAGCTCTATATTTCTTGAGACACAAGGTGGAGAAAGTTATGGTCAGGTCTTTCACGATATAGAATGGGGTTCACAAGAAATTGAGTATATGACTGCTTTGCGTAACCATATAGCTAGTCAACTAAATTCAAATAATTAAAACTAGAATTTTATACAAAGTACTAATCTCTATTTGAATTTTAGTATGTTTCCATGGATTTTGAAGGATTTATGTGTAATTTGAATTTCTATGATGTTTTATAGTTTACCTTTAAAATTATTTATCATTCAGTATTTTGATTAAACAAATACATTTCATTTGGTACAAAACCGTTCATATGGGTAAAATAGTCATTCTGCATGGTTATTCAGATGTCCAACCAAACAGCTCTTAATGGTTCAGAACTTACTGGCTCAAAGCCACTTACCCAGACAGACCTCTTAATGATTCAGCACTTTTGAGGGTTAACACCCTCAAAAATCACTTTCTCCCATTCTGCTTTTTATTCGTAAAAGAGTTGCTTGAGTTGTGCTTTACCCAAATTGTTAAACACTTCTTCCTTCATCCCCTTCTGATTCACCAGTACCCCTTTTAAAATTTAATCATCTCATCATTCTCCCATGGATCTGTGGGTTCGTTCACTGGTTCTTGCTTGACTTCCACTAGGATAGGAGTTTCTTGTATTGAAGTTCTTTTCATTTCTTTTTTAGCCTTCTCATTCTCTCTCAAAGTTATCACTCTTCTTTTCTTTGTAGGAGGTTCAGATTGATCTCCCCCTGTTTGTTCAGTAGAAGGTTGATCTCTCTTTGACTTTTCTTTCTTTTTGAGTCTGTTATAATGAGATTCAACAGCAGCTTTGGACAAGCTGCTCACCATTTCTGGTGCCATATCCCTTTCCATCAAATATCCACACTTTCCAGCAAATTTCTTTCTCAAAGCATCAATCTTTTCAGCCATTGCAACTTCTTTTGCAAGTTTTTCTTTTAATTCTTTTTCAACAGCTTCTTTAGTTCCAAGATATGCTCTTTGAAGATCATTAAATTTGAAATGGGTCAAGGCTTTCTCAGAGAAATTATGTTTTCTTAGGTACTCTCTAAACTTCAGACTGTCCCTCTTCTTTTTCTCCATCATTTTCTTTATATTATCTCTCTCCTTGTCCAGCTTAATTTATAATTCATTAGTTTGACAATTAATGGATTATTTCTTTATGCTTCTTCTAGACTCCGTTGAATGTTTGTCCTTTGTTCATCAGTTATTTCCACCTGAGGAGACAAAACATCAACTTTTTTATTCTTTTCACCCAGATCATCATTGTCATCATCATCATCATCATCTTTTGTTGAATCAATCAATGTATCAATCTTTTGTTCTTCCGGATTTAACAGGTCCTCAGGCCTAACAATTTGAATTGGAGTGGGACTTATTGGACTTGATTGATCAACTGGACTTTCAACAAAGTATTCAAACTCCTCATTCCATCTGGCCTCTTTTAACTCAGGTACATCTTCAGGCCTTTGAGTCTTGAGTGGAATGGGCCTTATGGGGCTTTCAATTTCTTCAACATAGTATTCATTCTTTTCATCCCACTTGCCCCTTTTAGCAGATTTTTCTTTTTCACCCTGTTCCTCTACTCCTTTTTCTTACATAAGTCTTTTCAAATCTGTTCATCTTAGCTGCAAACTGTTCATGTAACTTAGAGAGATTTTCTTTTATTTGTTCAAATGTATCTCTAGTCTCTCTTTCAGGTTCCTTTTCTGGTGGATTTTGGGTTTAAGGTTCCTTTTCCGGTGGTTTTGGGGTTTGAGGTTCCTTTTCCGGTGGTTTTTTGGGTTTGAGTGAACTTGCTTATCACTAGTGCCAAAGAGTTGTCAAATTCTTTAGCCTTTTTCAAGTTTATCTGAGTCTCAATAACCACCTGATCTTCAACTTCTTCTTCATTAAAGACTTTAGAAATGTTGGCTTGCTCAAGTAAATTTTCTTGCTTTGCTAGCTCCTCTTTAGTCAGGGTTTGGGCAATGAACTCCCTGTCCCATGTTTCTTTTATTACTTTTTCAAGCCTCCTGGCAGCAGCAGTGCTTTCATCATCTTCTTCATCATCTTTTTCTTCTTCAATATTTGCCTTAACAGACTCTTCTTCCTCCTCTTCATCATTAACAACAGATTTTCCTTTCTCTAATCTCCTTCTCTTCTCCTCTTCAGTTTCTGAGGGAAATTCATCAATATCTTTGTCTAAATCATCCATCTCAACATCAGCATCTTGCTCTACCCTCTTGGAACTTATTTGATTTGTTTCTGTTAAGACAAGTTCCTAAGTAGCAGCATTTTCATCTATCATAACATCAGTCTGCACATCAGTTGTAGTCAAAGCATCTGTTACAATATCAGTTGGTATGTCAGTAGCAACATCAGCAGTAGCTACATTTTCATCAATCACATTTTCAACTTCATCCTCTACATCCTTCTTCTTTTTCGACACATCCTCATCATCATTCTTTTCAACAATATTCAATACTTCATTATTAACATCATAGTTTTGTTCTTCACCTTCAGATTTATCAGCTTCATACTCATCATCAAACATCATTCTTGCATAACTGTCCTCATCCTCACTCTCGTCATAAGCATTCAAAATACATGTTAAACCATCAGTATCAACAGCTTGCACCCCTGTATCCACATCCTCCTATGCTCCAGTTGCCTCATTATGTGAAATATTCTCTTCCTGTTATGGGGCAGCTGAGGTCTTCTCAACCTCATGCTCCAGGGTTTGAATTCTAGAATGTGCCTGGGAAACTGAGCTTTCAACACTGCATCTCCTGCCTTAATTCATCATTTTCCTTCCTCAACCCCACAGCTTCTATTATTAAATCAAAGTTTCTCCTGTAAAGGTTTGAAATAAGGGGAGGGGTAGTAGGTGGAGTGGTTGGAGATGGTTCATGTGTAGGATAAGTTTGAGATTGGGTTTGGTTCAAGGTTTCAGGTAGGCTTTGGGTTAGGCTAGGTGATGTTTGAGTGGGTGTGGATTGGGTGGTTTGGATATGGGTAGGCTGGGTTTGACCTATGTTAAGTGGTTGGGTGATGTTATGAGGTGGGCTAATGTTTAATGTATCAGTTAGGCTTGGGGTTTGGGTTGGTGGTGTTTGGGGTGGGGTTTTGGTTGATTGGTCATTAGGTGATGGAGGGTAGGGTGGTGTTTGTGGTGGTGTGTTTAAGGGTGTGGTTGGTGTTGTATGGGTTAAGGTTTGAGGTTGGGTTAGGGTGTGTGTGGTTGGTGTTTGGTCATTTGGTGGTGGTGAGTAAGGTTGGTTCTCCCCTTGAACTTGTGCATTGACATCAAAATATCCACCTCCGCCTTCACTTCCATCATTATCACTATCACCAGCTTCTGAATCATCATTTTCACTTCTACTTTCCTCCACACTCTCATCATCTTCCGCATCCTCCTCATCTTCTTCTGAGAGTAGCTCAGCTAAAGATGGTATTGCAAAATCATCAACCATCAGCCATGGTAGTATTTCAAACACCTCCTCAGGTTGTACTACCCAAATTTTAAATTCTTTTGTATGTATTGGGATCTTGAAGCACATGTGTGGTACCAATAGTGGGCAATCCTTCCAGCTCTTCATTAAAAATAATCTGTAAAAACCTGGGATATGCCAAAAATTTCTTGTTTGTTGTCTTATTCAAGTTGCTCACCATTCCTTCAAAGATCATTTTTGAAAAATTGAATGGGAAATTAAATAGAACAGAAACTGTCACGTTGGCCAGATCCCGACTCAAAAGAGTCTACGAGCCCTTTCTTGGAGCAAAACCATGAATGCTATGGTGTATTAAGAATTTGTACAGATTGGGGAACATTCCTTTCTGGAATTGTCCTTCGTGCACCGTCCCCTAATAACCCGTTGATTGAACAAATATCTTGAGTATATTTTCAGTTGTGAGGTGAATCGGGTTGGGATTATCATCATTCAATTGCAGGCATCTTCTTATTACCCCTTTTGTTATCCGAATCTCCTGGTTTGCGACGGTAGTATCTATCCGCCTACCCTTTATATCATCATATAATCTCGCGGAGCTCTAAAAGTCAAGAGAGTGATTTCTGTATAGTACAGGACATTCAGTCAGAGCGACACGGATATTCGATCGTTGAAGCCACCGTATCATCAACTCCACATCTTCATTGTCCAGTGTAACTTGTAGCAACGCGCACATATTGCGCCGATGCTCAAATGGATACCTCGGTTGTTCCTCTTCATCAGCCATATCTGAGCACATAAATAAACATATTCAAAGCAAAAATTAGTCTTAAAGTTCACACCTTTAAGTAATTTCAAGTTATAGTTTTGAAGAAGATTAGAAGAAATTTAACTAAGAACCTGATCTCCGACAAGTTTATAACCTACACACAAAAACAGAGAGTTAGTAATCATGAATAATCAGAGCCCATCATCACATAATCGTGGTCGGAAAACATTTAATCGATGCTTACCGAGTCAGATTGTAAGGGCTGATAAATTAGGGTTTGGAGTAGAAGATGAAAGCGATAAGTCGGTTGGTTAGTCTGAGGGCAATCAGTGGAATGAGAGAGAGAGATGGAAAATAATGTTGAAAAACTTCTCTCGTTCCCTCTTGTATACCTTTTTGAAAGTGGGTTTTAAATGCATTTTGTCGTTCAGTGAGTAAATAGCTGTCAAAATATCCTAAGTTAAAATATCTATTCATTTAAAACGTTACTCGTTAAAGTTCATATAGCAAACCTTGTTCGGAATTGTCAGTGTACAAGGTGTGCTAGGTATATTCAACTTAGTAAACCTTGCTTGATCAGATTTATTTCAGAAAAGATTATTAAAAATAGAATTAAGTATGATGAAAGAAGTTTTCTTGAAATACAAGATTGCTTGAGAACTAAATCAGAAGGCAAATAATCAAGTATAATAATCAAATATGCAACTTTGCTAGGAATCAATGAAGAAACCTAAAATAGTATCTTAAGTCAATTTCTAAATGCCAATCTTGCTAGAATTACTGAAAGATACAAACCTTACCCGAAAATGTGTAAACAGATCAAATAATCACTGAAGTAAAATTGTTCCACATAGTGTGCTCGATGCACTTCTCATCAATCAAAGTGTAATCAAAGTGTGCTAGTGTTTGCTGTTAATCACAAATTGTGCTAGAATTTACTTTTACACACAAAGTGTGCTAGAATTATATTAATGAAGGTTGTCAAGTATGCTTGAAACATAAGGTGTGCTTGGAAAACAAAGTTTGCCCGAAACACTTGTAAATTTCAGACTTTTCACTCAAATAACAAGTGGTGCAAGAATTTATCAATTCAGTATTACAATCACAAAGCATGCTAGACACAAACTTATCAAAGAATACTTGACAAGAACATGAATAAATCAGTTAAGCACATAGTATCACCAAGCTTGCTAGGATGAATTTAAACAATCACAAGAAATACCAAAGTGTGCTAGAAAGTTCACTTATCATCAAAGCTTGCTAGTAACACATAATCATAACAAAAGCTTGCTAAAATGAATCAACTAACACTTAAGTCTGCTAGAAAATGTTGAAATCATAAAAGCTTGCTAGAAATACATATTCAACAAAAGCTTGCTAGAATGAATCAACTAACACTTAAGTCTGCTAGAAAATGTTGAAATCATAAAAGCTTGCTAGAAATACATATTCAACAAAAGCTTGCTAGAATGAATCAACTAACACTTAAGTCTGCTAGAAAATGTTGAAAACATAAAAGCTTACTAGATTTGGCCGAACTTAGTCATGAATGACTAAGTGTGCCCGAAAAGGTTCAAAACAACAAACCTTACTTGAAAATACATATTCACATATATTCATGATAAAATGCATCTCTTTTTGCTTTAAAACAATATTTAAGTTGAAATATCATTTAAGGACACTATTTAAGAGCAAATGGTGCATTAAAAGATCAAATTTCACTATATGTTCTTTTCAAAACATTTCATTTTCTTTTCTGAAAAGATCTCAATCATGGGATCGTATTGGTTAAGAAGCCTTTCAATACTTCATGTTCAGCATTATTATAATTGATCTGGCAAGTTAAAAGCTGATTAGACCTTGTATGAATGTTGTTGCTTTTGGTGATATGCTTAAGGTTCAATTAAGTTGCTTAATACAAAAATGGATAACCCATATTGTGCTATGATGTTCCATATCTATTCTCAAGGCTTATTTGGCTTTCTCCAAATGACCCCAAATTGACTCCGACCCCCTGATATTTGGTCAAAATATCTTAATGACAGAACATATTAATAAACTTGATTTTTCATTTCAAATTTTCAAACATATATGAGGTTGAACGTTGGACTTACATGCCACGCAGTTCGGACTTACATGCCTTTCATTCGAGACATGACAAGACTAATTTTATGCCCCCATCTATGTAATTCTATTATTAACCCTCATGTTTGAATTTTTCCTACTTCAAATTTGTGAACATTTATCAACATTGGTTGATCAAAATTAAACATTTTGCTCACATTTGTTCTTTGTCATTTTATAAACACAATCATTTTAAGTGACCAAATAGCAACAGGCTCGTGTATGACTGGATAATCACTTTTCTGCCTATCATTTAGAAATATTTATCTTGGAACATGCACAAACAATAATGAACGTCCACATTGAGTTTAGCATATTCGTTATATTTGTATCACCTTGGTTCTTACATTTCATACAAAGTGATCATACTTATCAAGTATTGCAATGATAGTCCTTTTAGCCTAATAACTCCATATGATTAGCATAGATAACCAATGTACTATCATTTCCCTCTTAAGATCAGTCACCCCAATTACTCTTTATCTTTCAGGTGAATGGCTATCATGTGTGACTACAAGTAGTTCATAGGACCAAACATATATGTGAATATATGTCCTTTAAGCTTGGAGTTATTGACATAATTTTCAGTGACCGAACAGAATACATCACAATTGCCCCATATGCTTTCAGTCATTAGGTGAATGGCTATCCTGTCAATCTAAGAATAGATGACAGGACCAAACATATACAAGTATATGTCCTTTTGGCTTGAGCAAATGACATAATTTTAAGCAAAAGCTAATTTGTTTGAGTCTTTTCATATGAAAATCTTTTTGAGCTTCTCAAAAGCTTTGAATAATCTTATCATATCTTAACACCATAACAACTTGCTCATGTTTTGACCAAAATTTGTTTTATGCAAAATTCATTTTAAAAGATCATTTAAGCATGCAATTTTGACATTGAAAAACCTTTTGACACAAACAGTTGTGTAACATAATCAGACCTAAATCAAACAATGATATCATCAAAACAAGCAGACTATCCTGTTATGCACGGTCTAACATATCCGAACAACATCATCTGATTAAATCAAAACACACATTCAAACACCAAAACAAGATATCATATAAGCATGCAAACATAAGTATTTCAATTCAGAATCACATATCAAGATATCACACATGTCAACTAATTTGCAGGCAAGAGCATCAAAAACACCTAAGTTGCAGATGCAATTAAACAATCACACATCAGTTAACTATAAAAGTAACATATTCAATCACACATAACATTCACAAAGACTTTGAAGAGATAGTTAGTTTGCACAAACAGCTCACATCATCAATCAGACCTCATTGAGAGTTGATCATACCCAGGGCTTTCAACAGAAAGTTGAACCTGGTTCTATCAAGTGGTTTGGTGAATAGGTCAGCCAAATTGTCACTTGTATCAACTCTTTTTACCTCAATCAGACCTTTTTCACTACAATCTCTTATAAAATGATGTCTGATTTCAATGTGCTTAGTCTTGGAATGTTGAACAAGATTCTTAACAATAAAAGATGCAGCAGTGTTATCAATGAAAATAGGAGTGTTTAAGAAATTCAGACCATAATCCAGCATCTGATTTTGAATCCAGAGGACACTGTTGTCTACTTATGCATCAATATATTCAACTTATGTAGTTGAGATTAACACTGTTGTCTACTTCTTGCATTGCCATGACACCAGTCTGTCTCCTAAGAATTGATAACCTCCTGAAGTTGACTTCCTGCTCATATTGCACCCATCATAATCACTATCTGTGTAGGAAACAAGGTCAAATGACTGGTTCTTTGGATACCAAATTCCCAAATCAGGTCTTCCTCTCAGATATCTAAAGATTCTCTTGACATCATTTATGTGAGAAACTTTAGGACTTGATTGAAATCTTGCACAGACACACACAGAAAAACATGATATATGGCCTTGAAGCAGTCAGATACATTAGAGATCCAATCTTAGCTCTGTATTCATGTTCATCTACTGGCTCCCCCTTTTCATCAGCTATGATCTTTTCTTTTGGATCCATAGGAGTTGAAGCAGTTTTCAAATCATTACACTTGAATTTGTCTAGTATGTCCTGCACATACTTAGACTGGTATATAAATATCCCATCAGCCTTCTGTTGAACTTGCAAACCAAGGAAGAAGTTCAGTTCTCCCATTGAGATCATACTGTATTTGGATTTCATAACCTCTTCAAACTCCATACACATTTGTTCATTGGTTGACCCAAAGATAATGTCATCCACATAAACTTGTAACAAAAGCCAATCTCTTCCTTTCTTTTTGTAGAAGAGGGTCTTGTCAATAGCTCCCCTATGGAAACCATTTTCAAGTAGATGATTTGACAACTCATCATACCAAGCTCTTGGAGCTTGGTGCAATCCATACAAGGCTTTGTTTAACTTATACACCCTGTTAGGATACTCAGGATCCTCAAATCCTGGTGGTTGAGTTACATACACCTCTTCTTCTATTTTTTCATTTAGGAATGTAGCTTTAACATCAAGTTGGAATACCCTAATATTCTTTGAGACATCATAAGCAAGAAAGATTCTTATTGCTTCAAGTCTTGCAACTGGTGCAAAGACTTCCTCAATGTCTATCCCTTCTTCTTGTAGGCATCCCAAAGCAACAAGTCTATTTTTATTCTTAATCAAAATGTCTCTTTCATCCTTTTTGTATCTGAAAACCCATTTAGTTCCAATGTCATACCTATTTCTTGGGCTATCTACAAGTTCCCACACCTGTAGATCTCTGAATTGGGCCAACTCTTCATGCATAGCTTCCACCCAACTGTTATCTTTCAATGCTTGAAAAATGTTCTTTGGTTTAATTTGGGATAGAACACAGAAGTACAAACAAATGTTTGCAGATTCAGAGTGACTTCTTATAACTCTTTCATTTATGTCTCCAATGATGTTTCAGAGGGATGATTCTTTTCAACAAAAGAGGATTGAACTATCATATCAGCAAACACATTTGTTTCAAGATTTGATTCATTGAGATCTGGTTCATCAATGACCAAGTCATCTGTTGTATTATCAGATTCAGGTGCTTCCTCATGATTCTGCTGTGAGGTTGATGCACCATTGTTCTCTAAATTCAACCTTTCAAACAAATCTTGAAATCTTTCTCTACTTGCACTTTCTTCTTAAGTTCTTTGGTTGCTTGGATCTTCCTCATTCAGAACTTGATCAATTTGTGATTCATTATTGTCTTGAATTACATTCTCTTGACATTGTTCTGCTTCTGGATTGACCTCTTGAGCATTGTCTAGAACTTGTTCATTGTTTGCACATGAAGGATCCTGTATGAATGTAAATTCCTTTTCCTTTCTTGCAACCTTGGTCCACAATTTTTCTAAATCTAGTGCCTTCTCTTTTGACTCTTCAATCATACTAGTCTTGTAAAATGACTCATCATCGTCTTCAGGGTAAATTTTGAAAGACTTGATTAGTTTCTCTAGATCAAATAGCCATGTTGCGCCATTAACTGTATTAAATTGATTTTCATTGAAGATTATATCAGAAGATTCAATCACAATCAAGTACTCTTTCACATATACTCTATATGCCTTAGAGTGTGTTGAGTAACCAAAAAAGAAGCAGTCCAAGGATTTAGCTTGAAACTTGTTAAATAGTCCTTGGTGTTCAGAAGAGAACATTTGCATCCAAAAGGTTTGAGAAACTTGATGTAGGGTTTTCTTTTGAACACGATTTCATAAGGAGTCTTGTTATGTCTTTTGTTGAGAAGGACTCAGTTCTGAACATAGCAGGCTGTATTTATAGCTTCAGCCCAAAAAGTAACAGGCAAATATGCATCTGCTAGCATGGTCCTTGCAACTTCAATGAGTGTTCTGTTTCTTCTTTCGGCAACACCATTTTGTTTAGGAGGTCTAGGAGCAGTATATTTATGAAGTATCCCATTTGAATTGCAGAATTCCTCCATTACTCCCTTCTTTAACTCTGTTCCAATATCACTTGTCATTACTTTGACCCTTGCATTCAGCTGGTTCTCAATCCTAGTTACACAACTCTTGATCAACTCTGCAGCCTCATCTTTTGTGCTTAGGAAATAAACCCAAGTATATCTTGAAAAGTCATCAATGATCACAAGACAGTATCTCTTCTTCCCAATGCTTGGTACACTCACAGGACCAAAGATATCCATATGAAGCATTTCAAGCACTTGATCAATTGAGTTGATGAGTTTATTCTTGTGTGAAGACTTATGCTACTTTCCTCTTTAACATGAAACACAATTTTCATCCAATTTAAACTCTCTAGAAGGCAGACCAATTACATGTTCTCCCTTGACTAGTTAGTTATTTTTTTGAGATTAACATGGCACAACCTTCTATGCCATAGCTTTGACTCATTCTCAGTAGCTTTTGACACAAAACATGTGCCACCCTTGAAACGAAATCTTTCATGTTCAATTCATATAAATTTCCATTCCTTGGAGCCATCATCATAATCATATCTGGTGGGAATACAAATTCAGGTCTTAAGATGAAACAGTGTGAGTCATCAAAACCAACTTTATAACCTTTATCACAAATTTGGGATATGCTTAAAAGGTTATATTGTAGTCCCTCCACATAGAAAACATTGTCAAATGTGACCTTTCCATTGGTCAAGATCCCTTTTCCAACTATCTTTCCTCTATTTTCATCACTTCCAAATGCAACAGGACCTTCAAACTTCTCCTCATAGTTAACAAGTGACCTTCTATCACATGTCATGTGCCTGGAACATCTACTATCCATATAACACACTTCATTCCTTGAAGTGGATTGTTTCTGCACATACAGAGACATTGATTAGTTAGTTGATGAAGAGCTAGCTAAATCAGCTTGCAAATCATCATTTTCAGAAACAATAGCTGCATTGAATATGAAAGCAGTAGGCTCTGGATCTTCATGGGTTAATTCAATGTTAACAAAATTATCTTTCTCATATCCACACTCCCTTGGAGTTTTCACAAAAGATGTTGTACTTTGATTGTCATTTACTACATATTCTTTTGTGATTGAAACATCTCTCACATCAAAACTCTTTTCAACTTCAACTTCACATCTTGGCTTCCAAGAAAAACCACTGGGTTCAAACCCATGCTTTAGAAGGAATTCTCATCACCAGTTAGTGCTGTTGGCTTCTTTCTTGAAAAGGCACTTTTGTTTCTTTTCCTTTCATTGCTTGGTGATTTTTGAGAATCATCAATTTTAACAGATTTTGTGTCTTTGTTAGGATTAATTCTTAGAGGTTGATAATTCCTTCTCACTTCAATTTCAGACTTCTTTGGACTAATGTCCCTTTTTATTTGATCAGTCACTCCTTTCTTGGGACTGTCATCTTTCCTTTCTTTCTTCTTAAACTTCTGGTCTTTCTGAATTGCCTGACCAACTTTTTCTTTCTCACAGTCTTTCCCTTTACCCAAGTACTCATTATACTTTTGCTTGTACATTTCAAAATCTTCACCAAATTTTGTTCCATTTGGTACTTCAAAGGGTTTAAATGTGAATCTTTCATTGCAGGAATCACTGTGGTGGCCATATTTATCACACTTCTTGCACCATACTTTTCCCTTAAAATTCTCATGATCATGTCCCTTTTTGACCCTCTCACTAGGTCTTGGTTGTTTAATTCCAAGAGTCTTCTGTGTCTTTAAGCTATCATAGTCAATGTTAAATGGAACAAATTCATCTATCTTGATGTCTTGTCTGTCAACTGTTCCTTTCACAAATACTATTTTCTTCATGTTCATTGGTTTATCATCTATGTTTTTCCTGTGTCTTAATTGTCTCTTTTCATATTCTTTCATTGTTTCAACTTCTCCAACATAAAATACTTCATGGCTGGAGAAAACAGGGTATACTGGAATGAAATTGTCACCTTTCACTACTTCATCCACCTTTTTCTTGTTGATTTCATTACATATTTTGATCATTGTTTTGCTTGGTGGTCTTACTGCGTTATAGCTCACCTTCTTCTTTTCACATATGTCAAAACACACATGTTCTCTCTTCAACTTTTCATTTAGTCTCTTCATTCTTGGGGTTACAGGTGGGTACAAAGGTAGTTTATCAATTGAGTCAGGTTTCTTGAACCTTCTATTCTTTTCTGCTTCCTTTATCTCTTCATCTGAGACTTGATTACTCGAGTCACTCAAATCATCAACATTTAAGTCACCTTCAGTGAAATCATCTTCAGACACCTGGACACCAATTGACTTATCATCCTTTACCACTTCCTTGACAACAAACTCTCCATCCTTACTTACTTCAACCATTTTGTACATGTCAATGAACTCTTCTTTGTCTTTAAAGGCATTTCTGAACTGGTTGAGATAAGCTTCTCTTTTCTCTTTATCAACACCAAGAGAATAATTGTTGTTGAAAGATGGAGGAACAATCTTGTATTTGTCTTCATCTTTGACTTTGTTCAAATTTCCACAAATGTTTCTTGTGGACACCAGGTTCTTTAAGAACTTATTCTCAAATTCAAGAGTGGTGTTCTTTACCTTCTCTTCAACAATCATCTTTTTCAAACCCTCAATTCCTGTTACATACCTGGATTGAGTTCTATAACTGATTACACAGTCTTCTTCAAGACTCTTGATTCTCTCCTCATAGGTAATATCACTAGCTTGATACCCATTTATCATGCTTTCTTTTCTAAAGCATTTAGCTTCCAACTTACCTACTTTCACATTCAATGCATCTATAGTTTCAAGTAAGTCAAGTATGGAGTTTGAATGTACCTGTGAAGAAGAAGAAGATCCAGCATCAGTCTCAATCTTGGCCATAAAAGCAACATTGGCTTGAGTGATGTCATCTCCATGGTTAATCCAATCAAAATATCATTCCTGTTGTGATGAAAGTGCAAGATTCCCTTGATTTCTTGGTTGATTTTGATTGTTCCTGTTGAGGATGTTGGCTTGAGCAGGAGGGTTTTGATTGTTTCTTTGGAAATTTTGATTTTGTGGGACAAATTGTTGATTGTTCATCTTAGGTTGTTGGTAGTTGTTGTTGAAGTTTCTTTGTTGGTTCTGAGGGTATTGGAATTGATTTTTGGGTTGTTGGTTTTGATATTGATTGGCTTAAAAGTTTCTAGGCTGATTACATTCTCTTGCAAAGTGTCATGGTTGTTGGCAGTTATAACAAATTGCCTTTGACTTGTCAAACCCGATCCTCTCATTAGGACCCGACACTAAAGATCTTCATGTCCTATTAAACAACCTCTTGATTCTCAGTGCAAGCATCACAGCCTGCCACTTTAAATCCATATCCTCAAGGTCATCAGCATCTATTTGTTCTATATCATCTTGGATGACACTTGTATGGATCAAGTTCTTTGCCACAAATGCATTATAAGATTCAGTGAATATTGAGAACAAGGCTGGAGTTTCATTTCCCTGACCAATGCTTCCACCAGCATAAGGTACTTGTTCATTTGCCATTGAGGCAAACTCACTATCGTCAATGAGTTGGACATTGAACCTTGACTGGCCTCTCTGATTGCTTGAACTTCCACCAACAAAATCTTTAGGTGTATCAATACCATGATCAATTGGTTCTTCAATTATAGGAATTTGTTGTTGGTTTTTAGTTGACAAGCTTCCCATTGGTGCAATCAAAGCATTTGACATATTATAGAATGGTTTCTCTTCCTTGATCATTTCATTTTCGATCATCTCAATTTCAGCAGCTTGAAGAAAGCAAATAACATCATCCAACTTTGATTGTTCAAAGTTTGGCTTTTGAAGGATGAATTTTCTGGCAGCATACCATTCCTTTGGCATTGAATTCAGCAGTTTGGTATTCAAGTCAAAAATCAGTCATCACATAATTAGTGGTTCTGATATCACTGACAATTGCAAGAAATCTTTCAATGATAGATTTCAATCTCTCCCCATCTTTATACTTGAACCTCTCCAGCTGTTGCTTGAGCCTTTGTTTCTTAATGTTCTTCAACTCGGTATTCCCTTCAAACATTTCTAAAATTGCATCATACAATTGCTTTGTAGTTCCGTAATGAGCAACTTTAGTTAAAATGTCCCAAGACAGGCCTAACTTCAACATAGCTAGGGCTTTATTGTCTACCTTCCTCATTCTCTCACCCACGTCTAGGTTGGGATTTGCTCCTTGAGCCACATAAGGACCATTCTTGATAGAGTTCCACATTTCAATGTCATTGTAGCTAACGGCAGCCTCAAATAAAACTTTCCATTTGATGAAATTAGTCTGTCTAGTTAACCTTGGAATTTTGTTAGTAGACACCTCTTGCTCTTCAAAGCCAGACATATTTTTGTATTTTTGTAAAATGATTTTGAAAAAAATAAGTAAAACTTGAAAACAAAGTAAAAATCGAATTTAGAAAAAAATCAGATCTGAGATGTAAATCTCTAGATCACTGACAATTGCAAGAAATCTTTCAATGATAGATTTCAATCTCTCCCCATCTTTGTACTTGAACCTCTCTAGCTATTGCTTGAGCCTTTGTTTCTTAATGTTCTTCAACTCGGTATTCCCTTCAAACATTTCTAAAATTGCATCATACATTTGCTTTGTAGTTCCGTGATGAGCAACTTTAGTTAAAATGTCCCAAGACAGACCTAACTTCAACATAGCTAGGGCTCTATCGTCTACCTTCCTCATTCTCTCACCCCACGTATGGGTTGGGATTTGCTCCTTGAGCCACATAAGGACCATTCTTGATAGAGTTCCACATTTCAATGTCATTGTAGCTAACGGCAGCCTCAAATAAAACTTTCCATTTGATGAAATTAGTCTGTCTAGTTAATCTTGGAATTTTGTTAGTAGACACCTCTTGCTCTTCAAAGCTAGACATATTTTTGTATTTTTGTAAAATGATTTTGAAAAAAAATAAGTAAAACTTGAAAACAAAGTAAAAATCGAATTTAGAAAAAAATCAGATCTGAGATGTAAATCTCTAGATCTAAGGTTTCTGGTTCGATTGGAACAAGAGTCGTAAATAAAAATGCAAATTTAAGTAAAGTCGAGAGACAGAAAACACCAAAGATTGTAGATCTAGAAAAAAAGAGCAGCTGACGTCATATTTTAATGGAATAGTGGTCTGCTTACATCATCCTTCTTCTTTAGATCTACAACTCGCAACAATTTCTTCACCCGAACAGCAACTAACAAGCTCTGATACCACTTGTCGGTCCCGTATGGAGGATTGATCGCTCACACTCACAATTAAGTCATAGCCCACACAATAAATGTGTCGACAAGAAGGTTAATGACGGTTGCTATTTTGGGTAAGAAATCTATTTGTTAACGAAGGAATCAGAATCAAACAGAGTAGTTGCTTAAGGATTAATAAATGTAACAAACACAAACAATCACTCAAAAGATTTCCATTTATAGAGATGATTCGTATAAATGTTAATCTATTAGGGTTTCTTGTAAAGAATTTATTGTCCGTACTAACCCTATAACAGCCGTCAAACTTAATATCATAAATATTCATTTAGGTCTCAAAAGTGTAATGCGTGTTTGTCTCTCTGTCGCTTGTGGTAGGCGTGCCTTAAAACATTCTATTTATAGGCTTGCCACCATTTTACAGCTGTCATTCCTTCTAGAAACTCTAATGATTGGTACATAATCAACTTACATATTCAAAACTATACTAAGTGTAAAAACAGATCTTCTGGGTAGACTTTGTGTCATTTGTCTTCACCGAGTAGGCTTTGTTCCTTTTGTCCTTTACGAGTAGACCTGGTAACCTTGAAGTGTGCTAGGGAACAATTTTCCGGGTAGACTTTACTTATGAGTAGTTTCCTAAGAAAATACTCATCTAGCAGACTTCAATCTTCTTGACCATAACAAACTTTGCTCGATATGGTCCTACGAGCAAACTGTTCTTCATGAATCCTTTCAACCCTTTGTTACAAGATAGCTTATTAAGCAAATCATAATGCGCTAGTAACATTTTTTGATCTGTGATAGTGACACTGTAGCTTGCTATGAGTTGAACCTTGCCCGAGAAAGTACTTAGAATATTTCTTGATCACTTTCAACAAGCATGCTCGGATTGCCTTTATTAATCAAACCTTTCTAATCTTCCAATTACTTGGATTCAAGAGCTTGGTTCAGTCATGGGTTTGCTAGTAAGCAAACTGTGCCCGACTAGAAGAACACCTTTGCTAGATGAAGTGAACCTGCTCGGATTATCACTAAAGAAGACTTCAAGAAGATAACCCTGCCCGATAGGCAAAATACCTTGCTAGATCAAGTAAAACCCTACTCGGAAGTCCAAGTGTGCCCGATACTTATACTTAGTCGTTTCCGAGGAGTGTTGAGAAGATTCCAATCTTTCTTAAGTCATTTCATTTCAAATCTTTGACTCAACAGAGTTTGCCGTCAAAATCACTATTCTATTGCAGGGGACAGGTGTGTCATGGGCGTTCCCTAAAATATTCCTGTTATAGGCCTAGCCTTAACATCTGACATTCCACTTTTAGAAACCCTAATGATTGGTACATATTCAAACATATTACAATAAATGCTAAGTGTAAAACAGGTCTTCGGGCAAGCTTTGCAGCATGTGTCTTTATCGAGCAGACCTGGTAACCATTAAGTGTGCTGGGGAACAGTTATCCGGGCAAACTTTACTTAGAATATTTTTCTTATAAAATAGTCACCTAGCAGACTTCAATCCTCTTGACTATATCAAACTTTGCTCGATAATAGTCCAATGAGCAAACTTGTTTTTCATAGATCCTTTTAACCTTTTGTTATACTTAAATTATTAAGCAAACTAAAGTGTGTTGGTAACAATATAGCTTGCTCTGAGTTGAACCTTGCTAGGAAGAAGTCCTTGTGTAAATTCTTTAACAAATTCCTTCAAGCTTGCTGTGACCATTGTTTATTAAGAATAAACCTTGCTAGATTTACAAGTTGGACATATCGTAATAAAAAATATTACAAATTGGAATTATTACGAGTTGGAATTTTGTCCCAAGGACATTACAAAGTAAGCCTAAGCTAAAAATAGTCTCATCTTCTTGAGCTTGAGGCTTCCATCCTTCTATCCAACCTTACTGTTGCGGCCTTCTCTTTAAATAAGAATAATTGTCTGTGGAGAGGATGCTGAGAGGGTAGAGTCCATCTGATTATATCCTCTAGATCCTCCATGCTGAAATTCCTGATCAATATCTTCCTTGATGATGCCCAAGGCTAGTCCATCTGAGTTTCGAAGAATGAAGGATTCATCATGTTCTTCAAATTCAATTGCAGTAATCCTTCCATTTCTTTGGACTTCATGATTAGGCCTTGTCATCTGCCGCCTCATGCTTAAACATTCCTTCAAATTGGCAAGAGGATTGGTGTTTTTAGACTTCTGCTTGTAAGAAGCTTCAGTCAACTTGATGTCCAATATCCTTCTTTGCCTTTTCTTCCTTTCAAACTCCGAGAGCTCCCACTTCCTCTTCTTACTTAGCATTGGGAACCCTTTCTTGGCTTGATCTTTAAGATGTTTAGATAATTCATTTTGTTGCCTTCGTGCAAAGCTCTGCATGTTGTGATAGTCATACAAACTCAGAGTTGGCATCTCAGCCAAATGTTCCTTCTTGAAATCCATAAAATCATCTTTTAAGATTATTTCCCTCAAATCACCACTAGTAATTATTGTTGGAATCGATCTGCCCAAGAAACATATTTGAGTTGATGTGGCTAGTACGTTATGATCCAAGTCGGGTCATACCCAATAACAAGCTAGAAAAACACCACGATATTTATTATTAGATATGAGCTAACTAATAATTATCAACACTTATAATATTTGGAAAAAATGGTTTTCTAGATATTTTCACCTATGTGATAAATAAATTATATGGATAATTTATATTTTGAGAGATGTTATATTGTGTTATGTTACATTTTATAAGTGTTGACATTAACAATATAAACAAAATATATGTAATAAATGAAACATAATAAGGTTTGGGTTTTGAAAAGGGTGGGAGCCTTGGTTTGGGTTTTGTACACGCATGAAACTCATTGTACGGCATTATCGTTAATTGTAACATTGTTTACCCCTACCTCATGTACTCGCCTTTTGGGTTTCTCATTTTCACTCTTTGGATCCTCGTTTCACTTATTAGATTTTTCTCATTTTTTTTTCACTCATCGAATTTTATACTAAACTTTTGTGTCCCCACGTACAACCATGGAGCTTAAGGATTTGTTTATTTTTTTCGCACTGATGACATCTGACTTTAAATCCCGTTTCGTAATTGTTTACCCAATTTTTTTATTTGATCGTCTTTACTTAATTTAAGCCGAATTGTTATTTCCGCCTTGGTTTATATTCTAAGACTTTAAACTGTTTCATTTATGTACTCCATTTTCCTATTTACTAAAAAGTCAATCCCGAAATTCTCAATCGCTAATACTGTTTTGTCAATTTTGGTAAAATTCAATAAATTTATTTACACATTTATTATTTAAAGATTTCAAAATAAATATGTCTCTTAAACCACACAATGGAACGAACCATGTGGACAATACGATGATCTAAATAATTATGGGTGCACACTTAATTATCGAAATCCCCGTATGGAAGCCATAGTAATTACACTTGTGTGCGATAACTCAGACCCGAGGATGATGGCAGAAAAACGATGGAAATGCGAATCGTGATAAAGGCACAGTGGATACGCCACTGTTACTTCGTATATATAAGTGCCTTTTTTATGTTCTCATTTGTGGATTTTTCGAGCCATCCAAGGATTTGACGTTATTATTTTGTCAAAAGTTTTTCTTGTAATTATTTTTTTTACTAACGACAATATTCGTTAATAATTACTTTTCTTTAAGTTTATTCTAATTTCGGGACGAAATTTCCAAAAAGTTGGGGATACTGTGACATTCGTCAATTTTGAGTCTCGATTAATATTTGTTTTGTAAACTTTCATATTGTAAACCCAACCCAACATTTTTAGAACCTTATTTAATTATTATATAATATTATTATATATCTCGATCACCAATAAATCGATGTTTGTCACACTATAGAGTCGTTAAGAAAAACATAAGGGGTTTAAAATGATTTTCGTAAACTCGTTACAAACTTTAGAAACCTTTAAACTTGTATTAAACCATTATTAGAACTTGAGGGGCCAAAATATAACTTTTATACACCATCCATATAAATAGAATAAACCCTAACCTTAAACTTAGCCGCCACCCCCCTCCCTCCTGCCGTTTTCCGGCGAAGCCGATTTTCCGGCCACCATCTCCGTTCTCCGATGCCGATTCCAGCCTGTACACCTCCGACGCACTCCACCGCCCCTCCCCTCCTCCCCCTCGGTTCTCCGGTAACCCCCATCACCCAAGAACCTCCTCCTTCATTTTTCCGGCGGCCTCCCCTAACTCCGGCGAGCCCTTTCTCCTCTCCCCGCGTTTCCACCGCAACTCTATCTATCTCACCGTCTCTCTCGTTATCTCTTGATCTCCCTGTCTCTCTCTATCTCACAGTCTCTCTCTCTTCTCTCACACTCTCTCGGCTCTCTCGACTCTCTCTCTCTCCGTCTCTTATCTCCGACAGTTTTGTTTTCCGTCTCCGACGACTCGTGAACAATATAATAGGTACAATTTAATTTGGGCTTTGTTATTATTAATTTTCATATATCGATTGTCGGATTTAAATTTTTAATAATTGGTTTGGTAGTATTGGTTATATTATTTTCTTATGGGTTTAAATTAACAATTGTTTACCTTGGTTTCGGTTGAGTTGTACGTTAGTGATTTAGACTAGAGGCCTCTGGTTCGAGTCTCATCCTAAACCGGTTTTGGTGTTTTTTTATACTCAACAAATTTTGGTTATTATTAGTACTAATATTATTACATAAAAATTGTTATTAGTATTATTAACTTACTAATATATATATTCATTGTTAATGTTATTATTATTATTATTATCATTATTATAAATATTAAAGTGGTTAGTAATATTATTAAAAGATCATATTATTGTTATTTATTAATATTATATTTTTATCATTTATTATTAGCAATATATTATTATTATATTTATTTTGGGAACTCGTTTAGAACTCGAACCAACATCGGGTATGATATCATTATTTATTATCAATATTAGTTACTATCATTACTATTTTTATCAACAACACCTTAAAATTTAATACCAAGATTTTATTCTATAACTATTAATATTAGTATTATTAATAATAATTATTGTTATAATTATTATACTATATTAGTATTATTAGAAATAGTTATTGTTATTATTATTATCTTATATATCTATATATATATAAGTATATATATATAACATATCTTTTTAGAATTATTATTATCATTGGTATCTTATCATTAATAATATTATTATAAACTTTATTATCCATTTATTATTATAAAACCGAACTCTTAAATTAAGCTCGTCTTGTTCTTATTTAATATTGGTTTAGTTATTTAAAAGTCACAATAAAATGATATTATTTTTATTCTAATTATTAATTAAGTACGAGTCTCTATTCATTAACAAATTTACTGGTAACCCGATTTTAACAACCGAACCTCCTCGTTCAATGTTTCTAATATAGTTTCATTATGGTTTCAAGTTCATTAATATATATTACATTATTTATTTTAGCTAAGGTGTTTATCGTTTCAAGTCGGATATGTTCGTTTGCCGTTCGAGCTTCATTTATTTATATATTTATTTCTCGGTTCATCAATCGAGGTGAGTACTTTCATACCCCTTTTTCCATCTTTTGTTTTGGAGCTGACATTTCATACTTATCAAACTAAATGCTTTAATTACTTGCATCTTAAACCCACAAACGTGATTGTATACCTTACTTGAATAATTGCTCGATTTGGTGTTCTATGCTTATTTGTCTATGTGTTTGTCGCTTTTGGATGGTGGAACTATAAATCCTAGACTACTTGGCATCCCCTTGTAGCAAGGTGTCGTTAACGTAATGCAATTAACGATAACTATAAAATCCTAGACTACTTGGCAACCCCTTGTAGCTAGGTGGCGCTAACGTAAAACTGTTAGCGATTGTCAATTTATCCAAGTTGTGGCTTTTATTTATTGTTTTGTATACAAGTTTTGTGGCATTTTATTACTATATACTTATATGCTCAAACTTTTGAATTGCTCACCAACCTTTGTGTTGACAAACTTTATTTTATGAAATGTTACAGGTTTGACTTTTGTTGACTCGAGGACTTGACGAAAACGTTACCAAGACTATTAGGATATTAGTAAAACGAACAATATAATTGCTACTTGTATTCAACTTGTTTGTGTAGACGAGATGTGTTGTTTATTGATTTGTTGAAATAAATGAGTTGATTAAATATTGTCACTTTAAATAGTGTCTTGTGTATTTGTCCAATTACGTTGCACCCCGGCATGTTCCGCCTTTGGTCTTGGTGTGACATCAGGTTTTTAATCCCAAGACCTGCATGAGTTTTGTTGAGCACTGTATGCCGCCTGTTGAAATGGCGTACCAACAAACTCGCTCTCGCCAGGAACTTCATTCTGACTTGTCCATTTCTTTGACTAACAGCTTAGCATGTTGTCAACAAATTTTACAGGAGTGGCGAACAATGGGCGGGAAGCTGGGTGCAGCTTCTGAGGTCGTGAAGGTTGCGGAGCAGGAAGCTCAGGAGCAACGGAAAGCGGCGGTCGCGGCTAAATGAAAACAAGTTGATGCTGAGGCCGCACTTAAACTAGAAAAATACCGAAGTGCTGATGGTGCTAAGAGTTGGAAAGAGGCATGTGAAAGGTCTAACGCCACTCTTGAAGCTTCTCGAGCTGAAACTCAAGGAAGAGGGATGAGTTGGCGAAGACACAGGACGAAGTGTCTCTTCAGAACACCCGGATCCAAGAGCTCGAGGAAGAATTAAGATTGCAGAGGGAGCAATCCGAACTTAAGGATAAAACTGCTGCTGAAATGCAGTCTACATATGACTCCCTTTTGCAATCTCAATCTGAATTAAGCAACCGCACCTCCGCCGAGTTACAGGAACTTCATGGCCGGGCGGAGCGTGCTGAGCGGGAAAGGCCATACTTCCTCAACCGTGGCCTTGACTCAGTAAGAGTTTCTCATGTGTTGCTTTATCTTTGCACTTCAAGTTTTGTGTGCTAATATGTCCCTTATGTTTTGTTGTTAGGTCATTCGTCATATCAAGAAGAGTACGGAGCTTACTGACTGCTTCGTGAACTTAACAACTGCTTCGGAAGGCGTTGGCCGGGTAAAGGGCTTTAATGAAGGATTGGCGTTTGCCCAATCCGGATAATCTATTAAGAGCCACCCGCTTCATGGCCTTGATGCGGAGCAGGAATTTGGTATGCGGGTCAAAGAATATGATGAACTAATCTTTCCGCTGCAACATATGCTTTCGGAGTTCGCCTTGGTTGAAGATGGCGTGAAGCAGTTGCGGGTCTATATCGATGATGATTCTGAGGATGACGAGTCTGATGATGACAAGTCTGAGGATGTTTCCCACAATACTCCGGAAGGCACCTCGGCCCCTAATCCATAGGATAGATATAGGAGCTAGAACTTGTAATTTCTTTCCATGTTTTTGTAATCATCATTTTTGAATATGAATGGAAAGAACCTTATGTTCAATAAACACTGTTCTTGTTTATGATAGAATATCTTCGTAAGATATTTTGAATTTTGAATATTGGTGCAAGTTGGATGAAGCTAGTGACATGGCGGAGAGAGATTTTAAGAGACGGTTGACAAGACGTGTAAAACGCCTTTATACAGCCTGTCACGCTTTTCGAATCTCCCGCCTGACGTGTCAATCATCCCATGGTCCGTATTTTCTCTTTCTTTTGTCAGTCAGGCACTCGCATTAATTGCGATGAGTATAAATAGGCCTTTGATGTCTCCAATCTATTCTTATCACTTTCAAAATTTTTCCTTCGATCATATCAGAGAATTTTCTTTCGATCATATCTTTTTCAGATTTTCTCTTTCAATCATATGGTGGGCCAGAAGAAAAATCCACCCGGGATCCATGAAGTCGGATGCGACATAAAAGACAAAGATTTCCAAGATGTTAAGAACGTATATGGCTTGCCATCGGAATGGGAAGCCGAACGTCCATCTAAAGGGGCAATTGAAACGGTGCCTCCAGCAAAGAAGGTTGCCGTCTATGTGGACCATTTTACCACGGGTAACTTCTGTTACCTGTGATGAAATTCGTCCGGTCTGTGATGAGGGCCTATGGGCTTCATTTATCCCAGATCCACCCATTTGGGATGCTGAGGATTCGACACTTCGAATTCTGTTGCCAATCCCATAACTATGACCCATCAATTAATATGTTTGCCATTTTTTACAAAATGACGTATCGTGACGGATGGTATGGTTTTGCCACCACCGGGAAAGGTCCGATTGGCTTCGAATGGCTCCGGAGCATCCACGGGTGGAAGTCCAAGTTCTTTTGGATTCGAGAAGATGTCATTCCATTTACCATGACCCGTCGGAAACCAGAAGACGCGGCTCCTGAGATCCCCGCTATCGAATATGAGGGTCATAAATGGTTTCATACCTTGACCCGAGTGCCAACACCCATGCGCCCTATTCACGAAGGGGCAATAGTTTGTGTGAAGATGAGTCGATTGTGGTTGTTTCCTTCTTTGGAACCCTATTATGAGAACACTGACGGAGGTAAATTGTGACTTGTACCAATCCGAACTTTCCATTTTCTTATTTTAACATTCACTAATTGCAGGTGAAGGTACAATATTTTCCACTCCATTGGACAAGGTGGGGGGCATGATGGTGCGCCGCCCCATTACTCAGCATGACGTGCCTTTTTGGAGCGCACGCGGAATAACTTCCTTTTCTCCACTACCCTCACTCCGGATCCTGTTGTCTCCGAGGCGATGTACGCACAAGGTGAGGAGTTTGTCAAAAAGTGTGAAGGTATTCCCCAACCCCGCCCTATAACTGTCGTTACTTCGAGCGGAGTGATAGTACTTCTTTCATCCAGTGATGAGTCGTTACTCTGTGAAGGAGGACTATCAAGTGGTGCTACTAACCCTTCGCATTCGACTGTAGGTTTGACCCGCAAGCAAGATTCGAAGGCCACCGCCGACCCGGCAACAGGTGAGGAAGGTGGTCCTCAATCCGTTGAGGGTGAACCTCAGGTTACGGATGCGAATATTTCAAAGGTTGCTGGCAAGCGGAAAGCACAGCCTTCCGATGTTGCACCTAAGAAGAAGAAGAAGAAGAAGAAGAAGAAGGAGAGAGCCAAAATCTTGGACTTGGGGGCTTGCCTTCAAGAACTTTCCGCCCGAGACGTTTCTAAGTGTAAGTTTTGAACCCTTATAATTATATTTGGACTTATCGCTGCTCGGTGACTTAAGAAGTTTTATTTTGGAAATGTTTCAGGTTTGAAGGATTCAGCTGCTACACAACTTCCGACTCCACCAACCTCACCATTAAACACTGTTCAAGATCCGATCAATTTATCGGATACTTCTCCTATCAAGGAAAAAGAGGTTGGTGGGTCCGATCATCTCCACACATCCCACCCCATCATGAGCATCACTTCCGAAATCAAGGTGGGGTTAGTGTGTTAAAATATGGGGGGCAAGCTTCTTCATCCCAAGTGGATGAAGATATTGCTCCGCATAACCCTTGGTGTTCATTATGCCGGAACTCAGTGTTAAGTGATGCGGACGTCTGTCATGAATATCTCCAAGAAAGTCTTCCTCCTGCCGAGAGGGAACGACAACGTCGCCGCATCCGCTAGGAGCTTTTAGACTCAAACTCTTATGACATGGTGAACACTGTTTCCACCAATCAAGAGATACGCCATGATTGGTTGGCCATGAACGAGGAGTTGGATGAGACCGAGCTTAAGTTGCTTGACGCCAAAAAGGAATCTCTTAAGGCACAGACTGAAGCTCGGGACAGTCATCGGGTCATGGAGTCGGAGAAATCCGAACGCCTTGTCGCTGAGGAAGCCAAGGCTGTTCTCCAGAAATAGCTGGATGAACAAGCTGAGCTGATAAAGACCTTTTAGGCTGACTCAACGGCCAAGGACAAGCGCTTATCCGACCTTAATGCCATGAATCGAGACCAAGCCTTGGAGTGTGCTGGTCATAAGATGGATCTTATCCGGGCACAGGTGGATAAGAAGTGGCTTCTAACGACAGCAATTACCAAGGTATCAAGTCTTTTTGTTAGCATAATCAATTCGGATTTGTATGTGCTCACACACATTTATTTGACCTAACAGGTTATCACTGACGTTCGGAATAGTGACGATATTGGGAATTGTGTTTCGGTGCTCCTTCGTGCTTCTGAGCAAGCAGGCCGACAAATGGGCTTTGAAGAAGGATATAAGTTTGGCTCTGAGGGCCGGCTTTCAAAGGAGTATGTCCTGACCAGCAAGGACACTGCTTCTATCCTTATTGAGAAAACCAAGGATTTTGATGCTCTCAATTTTTCCCTTTCCGATCATATATCGGAACCCGCGGGTAAGGAGAATGCCATAGAACAATTAAAGGAGCTATTGGATCTAGATGAGGAGGAAGAAGAAGGTGAAGCCGATAATACTGCGGAAGACGAAAATATCGCTTCGTAGATGTATATATGCTTTCCTTTGTAAATTTTCCTTCTTTTGTAATCTCTTTTGATCAATAATAAGAAGCTTTGCTTTCTTCCGGTGCACTTTGTCTTATGTATTATAATATAAGTGTTTCCCCGGAGCTTCGTTTTTGTCAATAAAATATTACAAATTATCAAAATAACATGGAACTA
Source organism: Bidens hawaiensis (assembly GCF_021521415.1). NCBI lineage: Eukaryota > Viridiplantae > Streptophyta > Magnoliopsida > Asterales > Asteraceae > Bidens > Bidens hawaiensis. The sequence continues at coordinate 79,252 of NW_027499597.1, read as the reverse complement.
ACTCGAGATTTTTCATACATTGGGCATAAGCCTTCTTACAATAAAGGAAATTGCGTAACTTGCTAGTCTATGTGGGCACGCAGGCCAAAATAAAAGAGTAAATAAAACTGCTACATATAGCATTTCTTTAACTGTGCTGCGTTCCAAGTTCGAGGGATTTCAGTCCCGTCCAACTTTTCCAACTTGTAGGCACCTTTAGAAACACTTGTTTGATTTTATAAGGTCCTTCCCAAGTTGGGGCCAACTTGCCCGGAGGTTCCTAACCGGAAGACTCGTTATTGCGGAAGACAAAATCTCCCGCATCGAATTCGCATGCCTAGACCTGCGAGTTGTAATACTTCAGAAGCTGTCGCATATAATTGTGCTCGCGGATCGATGCTAATTCTCTTCTTTCTTCAAGTAAATCGAGATTCATCCTGAGTTCGTGGTCATTATCATCAATTAACAGAACCCTCGCGGATGGAATCCCGATCTCTGCCGGGATCATGGCTTCGGTGCCATAGGTTAGACTGAACGGAGTCTCCGAGTTACTAGATATCTTTTAGGTGCGGAAGGCCCAGAGTACATGGGGCAATTCGTCAACCCAACCCGTCCGTTTAGTACCTAACCTTACCTTGATCCCTTCTTTGATAGTTCGGTTGGTCCTTTCGACCTCACCATTTGCTTGCGGGTGAGCTACAGAATGTGAAAACTTGAATGACTTGAAGTTCTTTCAACCATTCCTGTAGTCCGCTGTCGGCAAATTGGGTCCCATTGTCAGTTACCAATTCTTGCGGGAGACCAAACCGGCAAATGATGAATTCCCAAAGGAATTTTTTCACGCTTGAAGTCGTTATTGATGCAACCGGTTTGGCTTCTACCCACTTAGTGAAGTAATCAATGGCCAATATCAAGAATTTGACTCGTCCCGGGGCTTCTGGGAAAGGTCCCATAATATCAATAGCCCATTTTTGGAACGGCCAGCAGATGTTACCGGAATTAGCTCGTTTTTTGGACGCAGAGTGTTGAGGGCATGTCGCTGGCATGAATCACATTTTCTAGATTTCTTGCACGGTGTCCAAATGCATGCCGGGCCAGTAGTACCCTGCGTTCATGATCTTCGCTACTGTCATCCTTGGTCCCGCGTGTAACCCGCAAATGCCTTCGTGAATTTCTCTAATTAGGTAATTTGCGTCTTTCGCGTCTACACAACGTAACAGCGGACCAAGGAATGATCTCCGGTACAAGATACCATCAGTCATCTGGTAATTCAAAGCTTTGTGCTTGATCTTCCGAGCCTCGGCCTTTCCTGCTGGAAGTGCTCCAGAAGATAAGTAAGCTTTAATGGGCGTCATCCAAGATTCAACGCCTGTTTGGATCACCAGGACTTGGTTTTGTGGGACGGATGGATGATCTAAAACTTCCACACGAATGTCTTTAGCGAAATGCTCAAAATTCGTTGAAGCTAGCTTGCTAAGAGCGTTCGCCGATTTGTTCTCACTCCTCTTAATGTGAACAACATTGAAATAGGCGAATTGGCGAATCAAGGCCCTTGCTTGCGACAAATAAGAAGCCATGACATCATTTTTAGCTTCATATGTTCCATTTATTTGTCCCGTAATTAGCATAGAATCCACCCGTGCTTCTAAATGTTTCACCCCAAGCTTTTTCGCTATTCGCAGGCCTGCCAGGAAGGCTTCGTATTCTGCTTCATTGTTAGTACTTTTGAAGTCTAACTTTATGGCAAACGTGAACTTGTGGCCTTCTGGGTAGACTAGCCTTAAGCCTGCACCTGATCCCTCACTGCTTGAAGCTCCGTCCGTAAACAATGACCAAACTTGCCCTTGTTCCGGAGGTGCTTGGGGTTGTTGTTCGATTAAACATTCTTGTTCTTTGTGTTGCGGAACTTCTGTGACGAAGTCTGGCAGCACTTTCCCTTTGATTGCCGGCCTTGGTTTGTACTCTATCGAATGTTCACCCAATTCAATAGCCCACTTTGCCAATCGCCCAAACAATTCGGGCTTACTCAACACGTTCTTGAGTTTGTATCCGGTTAACACATTGATGGGGTGACCCTGGACATATATGCGGAGCCGTCTGGCGGCATAAACTAATGCCAAAACCAACTTCTCCAACATCGAGTATCTTGTTTCCGGGTCTGATAGTGTTCTACTGACGTAATAGATTGGAGTTTGAACATTTTTCCTATCTGTCAATAGGACAGCCCCCACGGCAATGTCGGATGCCGAAAAATATAGTGTTAATGGTTCACCCGCATGAGGAGCAGTTAACGTGGGTAATTCCATTAAACACTTCTTGACTTCCTGGAATGCTTGTTCGGCTTCCGGAGTCCATCTGAATTGTTCCTTTTTGAGGCAGTTCCTCAATGTTGAGATGAATGGGTAAGATTTAGCGGCGTGGTTTTCCAAAAACCTATTTAACGCTACCAATCTTCCGTTAAGTGTTTGAACTTCTTTGAGGGATGCGGGAGATGGCATGCGGGCTACTGCTTGTATCTTATCCGGATTAGCCTTGAAACCCGTGCCTATAACGATTACCCCGATGAACTTTCCTTCCTCCATCCCAAAGGAACACTTTGCTAGATTGAGTTTCATGTTGACACTTCTCAATGTTTCGAAGGTTTCCTCTATGTCCTTTAACATTTGATCCTCTTCGGTGCTTTTGATCACCAAATCGTCCATATAGACTTCAAGGTTTCGACTTATTTGACCTTTGAATGCCTGATCCATCAGTCTTTGGTATGTGGCGCCCCCATTTTTTAACCTGAAAGGCATCATTCTATAACAGAAAGTTCCTTGATCGGTACGGAATGTTGTCTTGTCCTCGTCACCAGCTGCCATATGAATCTGGTGATACCCTTTGTAGGCATCGAGGAAGCACTTGAATTTGAATGGGGCCACAACATCTACCTTCAAGTCGATCTCCGGAAGTAGGTAACAATCTTTCGGACATGCCTTTTTTAGATCTTTATAATCTATACACATCTTCTACGTTCCATTGCTTTTCGGGACAATCACTGGGTTGGCCACCCACGTTTGGTATTGGATTTCCCGTATAATCCCAGCGTGCAGAAGATCTTGTACCTGTTCATTCATGGCCTTTGTTTTTTCCGGGCCCATCTTTCGCTTCTTTTGCACAATTGGGGTGATTAACGGGTTCACCTTTAACTTGTGCTCCGAAATGTTCCACGGGACACCAGTCATGCCCACGGGCTGCCATGCGAAAATGTCTATGTTCTTGGTCAATAATTTCTTCAAAAAGGTTCGGACGATTTCAGAAATAGCTGGACCAATTACTACGGTTTGATCAGGAAATTTTTGTTAAGAATCCATTTCTCTGGTTCAGTCCTCTGATTTTACTTTGAAACTTTACTTGGCCTCGAACTTTCAGTCGTGAAGCAATGTCGATTAACATGAATTATTGCTACACCAGTAGAGGTCGGAACCCCTACTACCCCGTGAGCTGTGGACAGATGGGCATTGAAGTCGCCAATTGCTTCTCGTCCGAGAATAATGTCATGTTTGGAAGTTTCCGGTAAGACTAAAAATTCGACTTCCTCAGTTCTTGAGTGGACTCCGTCACTAAGTGTGACCGGAAATGTAATGGCACCCCTCGGGTGCATTATTTCCCCACCAAACCCAGAAACGGATGCATGAATGGGTCATAATCTTTCTTTATCATCTTCCTCAGATTGTTCGAAGCAATGTTCGTACATAATGTCGGATGTACTACCAGTGTCGAAGAACACATATTGTGACCAATAATGTCCGAATAGAGCAGTAATTATCAGAGGATTCGTGTTGCACGGTCCTCCTCTGATATGTGGAGAAATGACTGGCTCGTTTTTCCATTCCTCATCCGCAAACTCTTTTCTTTTACCACTGATCTGTTGACCTCTCTGAATCATGTGGACGTTCAGATCTTTTATTTGCCTTTTGGCCGGGCCCTGGTTATCCTTTGCGAAATGTTTGCCAGGCCCTGGTCGTACACCTTTGACCAAATGATCTAACTCCCCGTTTTTTACAACCGCCTCTATTTCATTCCTTAGGGCCACACACTCGTTTGTATTGTGCCCTATATCATTGTGGTACGTGCAATGTTTTTTGTTATCGAGGAATGATTTCTGTAAGTCCCGAATCTGGATCACTACAATATGATATCAACCAAACGAGTATTGGTGCAGAATACCAATGCTCGATGATTCAAGAACACTAGAAATAACAAGTAAACGAACACAAAGTTGCTTCAAAACACACGTATATTATTGAATACGTCGGGTGCTTAAGCACTTACAATAATAATAATAATAATAATAATAATAATAATAATAATAATAATAATAATAATAATAATAATAATAATAATAATAATAAACAACATTAACCCTATACATCACACCACTATATATAGGAACAACAATTAAAGGTCGGCCCAACCAAAACTAAGCCCACCGAGAACACATACATAGTTCTCGGTTTACGTGTGCACCCAAACCCAAGCCCAAATACAAGTAAATAAGCTCAAACCATAAAACTAGGCCCAACAATCTCCCCCCTTGGTTTGTAGCTTTGTCTTTACTCTTCCTCCATGTACTCAATATCCGCATCTTTCAGTCCTCCAGCCCAAAATTTGTTATTGATGATAGACGCTACCATGCGTGTCTATTCTTTGGCGGTTGTTCAAAAAGGCCATCAGCACTGATCTGATGCGTACTAAGTGTCTTGATATCCCTCTCATGGAATTTTAACAGATCCTTAGGGTCAACAAAATGATATTGACCTTTCCCCTTTTGTAGCTTGATAACAGTTGTGGCAGTAAAGGGATCAAAGAACCAGAATCTCATGTTATCCAATGTAGCATCGGGAATGGCACATGGCACAGGAATGTATGTGGCTTTCTTGGTAGGAGGCCACATCACATTCACCATGGTTTTCCCAGTTCGTGGATCCAAGACTCCTTTTGCTTGCTTTAGGAAAGATTCAGCAGTTGGCATATTTGGAAAGCCTTTATCAACTTGACGCTTGAGAAAGTTCAAGAAATATGTGCCCCGTTTGTCGTGTGACGGATTTGAAAATGGAGCATTGATTAAATCACTCAAATCAACTTTAGTCCAAGAACCAAAGTCCTTTATCTTTTTGTAGTACTCCATTGTCCCTGACTTTCTCTTGACCCACCACATGCTCTTATCTGCATCAAAACCCCATGATAGAACTCCAGATCGATCACCGTATTTGTTAGAGAACCCCTTCTGAAGTGTAACAACATATCTCTCTGTGTGATCTGAAGATACAACATTTTGATCCGAGTTCTTCATTACTAGCAGCTTCTTTTTTCCCTTCTCAAACAACTTCTTCTTAATTCTATCAGACTTCTCTTTTGTAACAGATGGTGCATCCAAGTAACGATTCAGGGAATCTGATTCTTCTTGTCGGCTGACACCAATGTTATCGTCTGGATGAGTATTAGAATCCTTGTCTTGATCAGTAGTTTGAGCTTGATATACCATATCTTCATTGCTTTCGAACTCATCTCCAAACTTTTGAAATAGCCTTTGTTGAAGATCGAGATACATGGCAGTTAGACCACCCATTCCAGACTGCAATTCTTTGATCTTGGAGTCTTTGTCTGAATTTCTGGCCTCAAGCTCCTGAATACAAACATCCTTGATTACCGCATCCTGTTCGAGCTCAAAGACTCGACTGTAGTGCCTGGACATCCATAGGAGTATTTTCAAGAACCACTCATTTTCCCTTGTTCTGAAGGAAGGCTTTCTGCATAGCAAGGATTTGAGCAACTTTATCTGAAACACCTGAATTTGGTTGACCTTGATCGAATTGACTAGATGACCCAGAGGGGATATCTGCAGCATCAGTGTGTGGAATATCTATTTCAAAATCAAAATCATCACCAAAGTTTCCAGACAATAACTCCATGAAAGACGGCTCGACAGTGGATGCAGCTGGTTCAGTTTGCGAGTCAGGAGCATGCGATTCTGATTGATCGGTGTTTTGTTGAGGACTTGTGGTTGATTTTGGTGCCGGTGTGATTGTGGGTGTTGGTGTAGCTTCGGTTGTTTCGAATTCACTGACCAACTCGATTGATCTCAAATCATCCCTTTTTCGTTTACGGTGGATGAGATCTGCAGTTGGTTCTTCAACATAATCTTCCTCAATATCTTCAGTGACTGTCTGAGGAGGCTTCAGAGCAGTTGACTGAAATAGAACTTTAGCAGCTTCGAGGGCTCTTAATTTTTCAACATCTGTAAGAGTACTTGTCTGACGAGGCTCTTCTTCCTCGTCTTCATCATCAGAAATCTCAAACGTAGCAACACGTGGTTGAGCAGGTACCACGTGTTCTTCAGCAACCTGAGCAATGACAGGCTCAGCTTCGGTCTCAGCAAAATGACCGAATTTTTCAAGGGATTTCAATCCCTTGTAAACTATTTTGGCTCCTTTTCTTGATTGCTTCATTAACCCAAAGGAGTTGGGTCCCATTGTCTTCATATCCAAGGTCTCAACAGTTTTAACCAAATCAGTGTAATGAGAATCGAAGATCATCTGTAAAAACCTTGGGTACATCAAAAACATCTCCTTCTTCATTACCCTGAGATTGCTCATCATTTCATTGAAGACGAATCTGGAATAGTTGTAATGCCAACCCATGATCAGAGCAGCAACGGCAGACATTTGAGTGTGACTAATCTCATCTGAACCCCCTTTTCTTCCCGAGATGCATGTCAAGAACGTGTGCAATAAATATCTCCAGTAGGGGTGAAACAGCTTCTTGATTGGTGGTGGATAAGTAACTTCATACCCCCATCCTAGTAATTACTTCAGTAACCGCGGCTGTAGAATACTCTGTTGGGTAGTCGGGTTGATCCCCAAACAGAAGTACTTCTCTTATAAATGCTTCAGTAATGGTAATAGGCTTCATCTGTATCTTGGAGTCGATTGAAGTAACTCCATCTGTTCCTTGAGAGTTGATCTTTGCATTTTTCCTGAAATCAGTAACCATCTTCTTGCAAATGACAGGATTTTCACGAAGAGCATGAGAAATCATGCAAGTGTTTAGTCCAACGATCATCGATTTGAACTCCTTGTGAGGCAGTGGCAGATCATACAGATGACCAGCTTTATTATGAGTGTCTATAAACTTAAGCGGATTTTGATCAGTCATATCTTCACCAAACTTAACAAGTTAGATAACGATGATGGATATTTGAACCATGAATCAAAACCACTTGAATTATTAGCATGAATGGGCACAAATAAAATCATGACAGTCCTGGTTAACTTAGAGTGACTCAAAATCATGCCACAAAAAGGATCTGGGCCCAATCAGTGAAGACTGGGCCTGGCAAGGGGGGATCTCGGTCAAGTGAGATGGTTCTCGGTCATTAAAAATTGATGAAGATTAGCTGAGAACAAGAGTTCTCGGTTAGCATATGTAACCGAGAACAAGGGTTCTCGGTCATCATATTTAGCCGAGAACAAGGGAGTTCTCTGTCAAAGAATGGCCGAGAACAATATTTATGACAATGTGTGGGAGTTCTCGGTCAACGAATGTCAAGCCGAGAACTCAGTGCCAGCTGGGACAGAGAACCCCTTGGGTTCCACCTTGGAAGTTGTGTAATCATCTTCTTCCTACCGAGATCCCAAAACACTCCATTAAACCTGCAATCACACCAACATAATCAACCGAAAACCCCTAAATAACCACTAATAAGTCCATCATAAACCCCTTTCTTATTTAAGAATCACTCTTAATTCATCAAACCATCCACGAGATCGATTCATGACAAGCATCGAATATGCCTTTGTTGATATAAGAATTCCGTATGATCTCGGTGAGTACCTGTTAGTCAACAATGAACTTTAAGCCTTGATTAGTAAGAGAGGTTTTGATCTCAGCAGAGATAATAAGTATTATAGTGGAGGATCTCGGCTGAAAGGGTTAGATAAGTGCAAAAAAATAAGAAAAAAAAACTCTATGAATATTTATATCACCCTTAGCAGGCCGAAAACCCCTTTGTGGGCCGAAAATTCTTGGATGGCTCAAGAAAGCCGAATACCAAACAAAAACAGCCCAAACTTTCAACACTTTCAAATCTTTTGAGAGAAAAGCCCAAAACATGAATCATGACCCAATTGGAAGGTCCAAAACTTTCAAAGTCCAAGTTTGAAGAAACGGTTTATGCAAACGTTCCAAGGAGAGCAATTTCGAGGAAAAGCAATATAAGACAACACAAAAATTAAACAAAAGAACAAAGTAAAAAATATTTTTCACCAGAAACCAACTCTCTTTATTTTAACGTCGGGATCAAATTTCAGTTCTTCGTAAAATTGTCGTCCTTTTATGAAAAGATCCGAACATGGAATCATATTGTTTAAGAGGCTGTCACAAAGATTCGTGTTCAGCATTATTATGACATCTAAGAGACAGATTGATAGCGTGTATCCCATACTTAGCATGATCTTTCATCGCATCAGTGATATGATTAAGGTTCAGTTAGGCATAAAGCTTAAATGGATATCACTCATGGACCTATGATGCCCCCTATCTCTTCTCAAAGCGTATTTGGCTTTCTCCAGATCACCCCAATTTGACTCCAACCCCCTAGTGCTTGATCAAAATAATTTTTATACAAAGAAGGCTTAGATTTAAGGTTGAACGTTGGACTTAGTGCCAGTAAACTGACAGGCCTTTCATTCGAGACATGACAGGACTTACTTGTGTGCCCCCATCTCTGTAGTTCTAGTTTGAACCCTTAAAGCCTTGATAATGAGATAACTATAATAGACATAAATTACTTCAAACCCCAATTTTTTTTTACCTCATAATAATAGTAATAGCAATAGCTTGACTATACAATGTTTTTGGTGATCAAGACACTAACGGGCTCGTGTATGACTACTGGGTAATTGCTTTCTGCCTATCATTCAGAGAGATGTATCTGGAGACGTGCACCTGTCTTTAAAACAACTCTACAGATTGAGTTTAGCAAATTTAGTTTATATCACTTTTAATTTTACGCATCGTGGAAAGTACCATACACATCAATAACTGTTCTAGAGCCTTTTAAGCCTAATAACTTCACCCTTTAGGCACGTAGAGACAATTTATCTATCACTTTCCAAAGGTTGGATCAATTTTCATTTGAAAATATTTTAAAGCTTCTAAAAAGCCGTTATCTGAATAGTAATATCACTTCCCAGAGAGTTAGGTAAAACATACGTGTTAAGCTTTCAGTCACCCTGGTTACTTTAAGCTTTCAGGTTAATGGCTATCCATTGTAACCACAAGTGGTTAACCGGACCAAACTTCCAACTCAGAGTTACCAACATAATTTTATGTGAAAGAGCATGAAACACAAAACATATCATAAACGCCCCGGATGCTTTCAGTCGTTAGGTAAATGGCTATCCTGTGAAACTACAAGTAGAACAACAGGCCAATCATATACAAGTATATGTCCTTCCAACTTGAGAAACCGACATAATTTTAAGCGAGAATGAATCTTGAAAAACTCAAAAAAAAAATGATATTTTGATTTTTCAACGCACACACACTATTTTTGTCTTTTTGATATTTCTCCCCCTAAATTTGTGCAAAAACTAAACAAAAGTACAAATTTATCCCCAAAAAGACTCAATCCTCAAAACGTAGCATTTTAAGAAAACTCACAAGCACATTAAATTTTGTTGTTCCGACCGGTTTTGTAAATAAGTCTGCCACCGTGGACCTGTTCAAGATGAATCAACTTTCGATCGAAACAGTCACGAATAAAATGAATTTTAATATCAATGTGCTTGTTTTTAGAATGTTGGACTGGGTTTTTCACAATAGCAATGGCTGCATCATTATCACAGAATATAGGAGTGTCAAGAAATTTCAAACCGTAATCCAGCAGCTGATTTTGCATCCAGATAACCTGAGAGCAGCAAGCGGACGCAGCAACATATTCTGCTTCGGCTGTCGAAGTAGACACTGTTTGTTGTTTCTTACACTGCCATGAAATGAGCCGATCTCCGAGAAATTGACAGCCGGCTGACGTTGATTTCCTGTCAATGTCATCTCCACCATAATTGCTATCAGCAAAAGCATAAAGATCAAATTCTGATTGTTTGGGATACCAAAGACCTAACTTCGGTTATCCCTTCAGATATCTAAAATACGTTTAACAGCAATTAAATGAGAGAACTTAGGATTAGCCTGGAAGCGAGCACATTGGCAGACTGCGAACATTATGTCGGGACAACTGGCTATGAGATACATCAGAGACCTGATCATCGATCGATAGTATGTCTGATCTACGGGGCTCCCTTCAGGATCAGACGATAAGAGTGGTCTTTCAGCCATTGGAGTATTAGCACTCTTGCAATCTTGAAGCTCAAACTTAGCCAGCATATCTTCAACGTACTTTCCTTGATGTAACAGAATACCCGTTGGACTTGCCGAACCTGTAACCCCATAAATGTTATCATTTCACCCAACGAGCTCATTTCAAATCTTTTCTTCATAACGCCTTCGAATTCTTTGCACAAGTCTGCACTGGTGGAACCGAAGATGATATCATCAACATAAATCTGAACCAAAATCAAATCTTTTCCGACAGTTTTCCGGAACAAAGTTTGATCAATCATTCCCCGCTTGTAGTCGTGGTCGAGTAGATGCGCGGTCAGTGTAGCATACCATACCCGTGGAGCCTGATGTAGCCCGTACAAAGCCTTGTCTAACTTGTAAACATGATTTGGCTTCTTAGAGTCAACGAAACCCGGTGGCTGATCGACATAAACTTCTTCTTTGACCTCACCATACAAAAACGTTGTTTTAACATCCATCTGATAAACTGTGAAACCCATGTATGATGCGTATGCCAGAAAAATTCTAATTGCCTCAAGTCTAGATACTGGAGCATAGACTTCTGTATAATCCAACCCTTCAACCTGGCGAAACCCGCGAACTACCAGCCGTGCCTTATTACGAACAATAACCTCGGTGTCATCTTGCTTGTTCCTAAAAACCCATCTTGTATCAAGAGCTTTCTTTCCTTCCGACAATTTAACAAATCTCCATACCTTTAACTTCTCAAACTGATTCAGTTCTTCATGCATAGCATCAACCCAACTAGGTTCTTGAAGACCCATTTCAACATTCTTTGGTTCGATTTGAGATATGAAGCAAGAGAATATGCAATTGTTTATGTGTCCGGTCTGACTTCTGGTGGACACACCCACTTCAATGGGTCCTATGACGTTCTCAATCGGATGATTCTTTTGAATTCTTGAAGGAATTGAATGATCATAAACATCACTATTAGGTTGAAGATTTGTTACATTTTCCCCGGAGTCAGTAAGGGGGTTTTTCCATCCAGACCTTGCTGTACTGTGAGAATATGAGGTGCCAGCAACATATTCATCTGGAATGGCGTCGGGAAACAATGTGCTCCCGAATATCTAACGAACGGAACTCTCCCCTTCAACGTTTGCTGTGTCCTTAGACGATATTGGTTGAGAATTATCGGCCTCCGAAGATTGGATAGGCCGATTATCGTTTGTGGTTGAAGTACTAATAATCTCAATAACCTCATCATCCAGTGACGGAGAAACATGAGATGGTAATTGAGAACATTCTTGATGAATGGAAACACCATGAGAGTCTGTAATGATAACTGGAAACACATTGAAAGGCTTGAAGAATTCATTGTACTCGAATAGCCAATCAGGACTAACACGGGTATCAGTCTCATTTCTTCTAACCAACGAACTTCATAGGACTCTATAATCTGTTTGGTGGATTTGTTGTAAATCCTGTATGATGTATTACCAGCATATCCAACGAAATAACACTCATCTGCTGCGGCCCCAAACTTTGGGGTGGTTTCTAGATTTAGCAATGTGCACGGACACCCGAAAGCGCTGAAATGTGCGACAGTGGGTTGATGACCATAAACAATCTCATACGGAGTCTTCATCTTTAACTTATTGATTATCACACGGTTCTGAACATAACAGGCCGTATTAATGGCTTCAGCCCAGAAAAATAGTAGCAATTTAGAATCACATAACATCGTTCTTGCTGCTTCGATTAGAGTTCGGTTTCTTCTTTCAGCGACACCATTTTGTTGAGGCGTCCGCGGAGCACTGTACTGACGAAGCACCCCCTTTTATGAGCATAAATGATTCAGAACAGCATTCTTGAATTCTGTTCCATTGTCACACCTGATTTCTTTCAGCTTTAGGTTCAGTTAATTCTTCATTAACACAACAAATTTCTTGATCAGATATGCAGTTTCGCTCTTATATGACAGGAAAAACACCCATGTAAAACGTGGGTAGTCATCAGTAATAACTAGACAATAAGAACTGCGAGACAAGCTTAACACACGAACTGGCCCAAAGAGGTCCATATAAAGTAACTGAAAGACTGACGAGATGGTATTAATTAACTTAGGCTTATGAGATTTTCGATGATGTTTTCCCAAAGCGCAAGCCACACATTTTTCAACAGTCACAAAATCTTTGATAGGTAAACAACGCACTAAATTGTTTTTAGCAAGACGATTTAGATTTTTAATATTAGCATGACCAAGCCGACGATGCCAAAGCATCGCATTATGTTCCGAAACTTTTGAAAACAAGCATGTAATTTCATCGGGAACATTTTGGTTCAAGTCGATCACATAAGCATTATCCTTCCGTTGTGATCGAACAAGAATCCATTCTTCTGGTATGATGATACCCGGTTTCAGAATTAAGCACTCATTTTTAGTAAAATGAGTTGAGAAATCTTTGTCACAAATTTGCGACACACTTAAAAGACTGTGCTTCAATTCTGGAACAAAATTAACATTTTCAAACTTCAACACACCGTTACTTACAGTACCCTTTTGAGTGATTTTTCCTTTCTCTCCTCCCGCAAAGGACACATACCCACCATTAAATGTTTGAATGTCGTGTAGCCGGGTGATGTCTCCTGTCATGTGTCTGGAACAACCACTATCAACATACCAAGGTCTGATGATATTCCTCCATAGTTGTCCCTGCACAAAACGTGGGATTAGTTAGTTTTTGGTACCCAGTTCATACTTACACTGGGTGACCATGACTCATCAACTTTTGTCACAGGCTGCCATGTCATATCCTTTTGATCATCAAAAATAGAATGATCAGATGTCTGGAATATTTGGAATTATAAGTACGAATGGTTGTCATTATCTCCGGTGCCTTAGATGTAGAATTATTAGATGAAACCTTTTTCTACTCCAGTTTAGGTCTAGTGTTAGTGTTTATATGTGTTTTTGAACTAGAAACACCTTTACTAACCCTTCTTTTGATCATATTGGGTTTGGTCTGATGAGGACTAAACCTGCCAGATTTGTTTCGATTCCAATCATCGTCAAATGAACTAGCCGAATAATGTCTAAACCCTTTCCTATATGCATCATGAGGTACATACGGCATATTCCTTTGATAAAATCCGTAGTATGGAATGTACGGAAGATGTGAACAATTTCTAACAATATGACCAGGAGTGACACAGTTAAAACATGTATGCCGTTTTATGAAAAATTCACTCTGAGCAGCTCCTTGTCTGGACTAGTTGTGTGGACCAGTCTGTTGGATTTGTGAGGATTCACATTTTCCCTTTTGAACTTATTACCTTGGTTGTCATTGGAGCATCCCTCCTTGACAAACTTAGGTGCAATATATTTTTCTGATGTTCTTGAATTTTTTGAAATTTTGGTTTTATTAGAAATCACATTATTAGAATTTAAAGTTTCAATGAATCAATCACACAAGCATCCTTGATCTTTAAAACATAGCCCACACAAACAGTCGGAATAACAGAATTCAAAACTGGAAGTTCTAAAGAAACATTAGAAATAAAATTATTATCAAAATCAAAACAAGGGTCGTCATCCTCATCAGTCCACTCCTTCACAATTAATTTTTCTGCACATGAAGTAGACACGTTAGGATCGTTCAAATTTGAATTAGATGAACTGGCATTTGTAGAACCAGCCTCCTTACCTTTATCTTGTTTACCGTATTTCAAATCCTTTGTCTTTTCTTCCTGTTCTTTGGTAACAGGAGAAGGAACATAGTTGTGGTTGTATGGTGGGGGAATTTGACTGAATCCTATCCCCTCACCTTCTTTTTCTTTCCACCACAACTGGTTCTCAATCATTGAGTTCACGACTTTACTGGACCCCTCGAATTTCTTAAAATAAATTTCAGCCTTTTCAAACTTGCTAGTCAAATTTAAAATTTCAGATTTGGCGGCTTCCAGTTTGGCAGTCAACTCAGTGATTTCTTGTTTTGCATCAAGATAGTGACAGCTTTTAATACTAAAATCAGACTTAAGTTTCTTAATATCTTTGTTGAGAGATTCAATTTTATCTAAAAACCCTTTTTCATTTTTTTAAGTTTAAAACTCTCGGGATTTTATTCTTTCCATATCTCTAATTAAATTATCATTATGAAGTTGATACATCTCAACTTTCTCACCACAATTCAAAGAACATGGTTGAAAACGTACCTCAGATGAATCCGGAGAAGTGAACGCCATGTATGCAAACTGGAGCTCCTTAACCTTCTCCTCAGCAGTGTTTTCCTTTTAAGATTCTTCAACTGTTGCGAAATTAGCAGTTTGATTTCCAATATTTAGTGCAGCCATCTGTCCTTCCCATGAGAACGTTTGAGCAAATATACCTCTTTCCCCATTGCTTGAACTACCTCCAGCTTCACCCCGAGCATTTTCAGCTGGGACCAAGGCCCTTTCCGTATTCCGCTCTTTAGCTGGATTGGTGCATTCACGAGCAAAGTGACCCGGCTCGTAACAATTTAACACCTGAGAGTTTCCTTGTTAAAACCCACTTTTTGATTGTTTGGCATGTTCCAGTTATTTCTACCCGTCCTTCTGGTAAACTTCTTAGAGCGGAAAACCACCATGGCAATTTGCCACGAGATGTCCATTTCTTCAACATCTTCAGGATGAATCTGATCAAATTCAGTAGCAGCCATGGGTTGGACCAAATCTCCGGCCAGAAACGCATGGTAACAATTCATAAATCCTGCCATTAATGCAATATTTTCTTGAGTTTCTTTTGGTATAATAGGAATCTGGCTGGGGTTTGCATTGGAAGTGGTTTTACCAGAGTCACCAACTGACTGACCGGATTTGGTAAAAAATACTGGAGCTGGATTATGTGGATTTGATGACGATGATTGACCGAGGGTGGACGAGAACATCTGAAAGTTTCCCTTGGGAGATAGTTGAGAGGGCTTAAATAGTGAGAAACTATCTTGAGACATGAGGGCACTGTTAGAAGTAACGTTATAACCAGCAACGCTATAAGAGCTAGCATGAT
Source organism: Bidens hawaiensis (assembly GCF_021521415.1). Classification (NCBI taxonomy): domain Eukaryota; kingdom Viridiplantae; phylum Streptophyta; class Magnoliopsida; order Asterales; family Asteraceae; genus Bidens; species Bidens hawaiensis. The sequence continues at coordinate 63,879 of NW_027499597.1, read as the reverse complement.
TTATTGCCCGCTGTTTATCATCCATATCGCAGGCCTTAATAGTTGCAATCATCTCAGTCATGCTCATTCTGTTAAGGTCTTTGGTCTTTTTAATGACAGCAACATGCATGTCCCAATTCTTTGACAGGGAGTTCACCAACTTGTTGTTAATCTCTGAAGTTTGTAGAAAGATTCCAGCAGTTCTCATTCATTTGCAAGAGATATGAACCTTTGAAGCTGAGATTCCAGTGTCTCTCCCAAAACGTGATTGAACATATTAAACTTCTGACGCAACAGATCTTGACGACTTCTTTTCATATCCTCATTTCCCTCATAAACCTCTATCAGTGCGGCCCACAACTCTTTAGCTGACCGGAGTTCTCTAAACTGAAGTGCAATCTCGGGTGTGAGTGTCATAGTTAGAGTTGAAAGAGCTTTCTCATCTTCTTCAACCTTTTCAAAGTCAGCATCATCATATTGAGCAACTGGCTTTATAAGGACCTCGGTTGATCCATCCCTTTGGTAGGTGATTACTTGAGGTCCTCTCACGATGCTTTTCCAAATTTTTGAGTCTTCCATCTTGGCATAGTGTTCAAAACGAAACTTCCATTCATTGAATCCTTCAGGAGATAATAAACGGGGTACACGTGTAGCAGTACCCATGATTGAATCAAGTTCTTGGTGAATTGACGAGTTAGCTGAGTTGCTTCCATTCGTTAACTGGGCCATTTCAAAAACAGTTACTGATTTTTCTTTTTAAGTCTAATTAAATTTTAAGTCCCAAAACGAAAAGCCCAAACACAAACTTGGCAGAGAACAAGATTTTGGGCCAAGAACTAAGTTTACCGAGAACTCAAAATTGTCAATTCGTTGACCGAGAACCTAAGGTGTTGACCAAAAAAACTTTGGCCGAGAACTAAGGTAGACCGGAAACTACCTTTGACCGAGAACTAAGGTAGACCGAAAACCCACTTTGGCCGAGAACTAAGGTATTGACTAGAAATTGACCGAAAACTCAATTTGTTGACCCACTCTTGATCGAGAACACAGACAACACGAGAACCAAGGGAGACCGAGAACAAACAGCTACCGAGAACAATTCTCAGCCGAGAGCTGATGATTATCAAGAGCTACAGTGGCCGAAAACCAAAAGAAATCTTCAACAAACTTGCAACAAACTTCCAAAAATATGGAATTTGATTTTAATTTCATATCAGGGTCAATCTTTGCCAAAAAAAAAAATAACTCAGTCTTCTTCTCCTCCGATGATCAGTTCGCCGGAAAAACAAAACACCACCAGAACTTGATATCTTGAATCCGTTGATATCACAATAGCGAGCCTGAATTCGTCAAAGGCTCTGATACCAATTGTAAGTCCCGAATCTGGATCACTACAATATGATATCAACCAAACGAGTATTGGTGCAGAATACCAATGCTCGATGATTCAAGAACACTAGAAATAACAAGTAAACGAACACAAAGTTGCTTCAAAACACACGTATATTATTGAATACGTCGGGTGCTTAAGTACTTACAATACTTAATAATAATAATATTAATAATGAACAACCTTAACCCTATACATCACACCACTATATATAGGAACAACAATCAAAGGCCGGCCCAACCAAAACTAAGCCCACCGAGAACACATACACAGTTCTCAGTTTACATGTGCACCCAAACCCAAGCCCAAATACAAGTAAATAAGCTCAAACCATAAAACTAGGCCCAACAATTTCCTTGGTAACGGTTGAGGCTTGCGGAAGGTCAAATTCTCAGTTGTGAGGATTTCTGAAGGAGTTTTTGACAGCTGAGTCTAACTGCTACTGGAAGATCATGCTGGAAAGTTACGTTTGTTCTTGTTGCCAATCAACGATCTTGCATCGAACTGCTTTGGTTGCTCTGTGGTCGGTTGCAGCCTTGACCAGATTGTTCCTTTAGCTTGTTAATTTGGTCTTAGAGTCTGGAACTCGACCCTTGGTAATTGCTTCTGGCTGCTGGACCCCAGTGTTTTTTCAGTTCTTGCAAACAACTTAGCTGCTGTCAAGATTTCGTCCCAGGACTCGGGCATTCCGTCTTTTCCGGTTAGTGTGCGGATCAGGGCATCACTATGGAAATTCTTGCGGGATGCTCCCCGCATCATATCTTCACTAACGCCCCTGATGTTAAGGCTCTCGTTATTAAAACGAGTAATGAAGTCTTCAATAGATTCATTATTTCGCCTTTCAACATCCAGTATTTCCGAAGGGTCGCGTGTATGCTTTCTTTGTTGGCTAAAGTGTTGAGATAATTTTGCTACGAAATCCTTCCAACTTTTGATATGTCCGCATGGTAACTTTTCAAACCATTCTCGCGCCGCCCCCGTGAATGTTAGTGCAAACATGTGACACCAATATGGAAGAGTCCAACCATTGACTCCTCCTACTGCTTCAAACCTCAGCAGATGATCACTAGGATCCGTCATTCCACTATATGTTCCAACAGATGTTGGAATTTTTGCGTTTATCAGGAATAGGGTCGTCGCGATGGCCGGAATGAACTTCGATTTTTCTGCGAATGATTCTGGACGGTATAGTTTAAGAAAATCATGTTCAGCACTACTATAGTATTCCGCATGGCGAACCACCGGTCGCAGGTAACTAGCCCCTCCGTATGAAGGGAGACGGCTATCCTCGCTATAATATCTACCGTCCGGATGATAGGTTGAATCATGTCCATCTAGTTCGTCTTCATAGGATGGTACCCGCATATCTATGCGGGGACGAGGACGTAACCTCCGGATCTCACCTGGGTTTTGTTCTGGTGGTTGGCTATACTGAATGTGACTTCCCCGTATGGGTGGGGAAACTGATCTCCTGGAAGAGTCATTGTACGTCAGGATACGAGCATGGAAACGCTCATTTCGTATCCTACGTTCGTATTCAGCAACTAGACTTTCTTGTTGAATGCGGAGCCATTCATCTGGAGACAAGAGTCCTCCAGATCTAGAACTATGCTGCCGAACTCTCCTTTGAGCAGAGTCACCGAAATTTTCGTCCAAGCCTAACTTTGGGTGAGTTCGATTAGCATCTCTCATAATTCGGTCCAGATCTCCGAGATCGGAACCTCTTGGAGCTGTAACGTGCCCAAAATCAGTAACTGGTGTAACAACATTTCCGGTGTCTACTGGAGTAACACCTTCTTGTTGAACAAACAACCCCTGAGCCGTCGAACCACCCAAGGAAAAACTTCCCGGGTTGACGACATTGGTTCTTGCGACATGAGTCGAAATTCGAGCAAACACAGACGTTGCTCCTTCACGTGTTTCAAGGTTAGGAATACGTGAAGATTGTGCTTGATTCTCCATCGGCCCTTTAGGTAAGTGATTCATATCATAAAGAGGACGGAAAAAACTTTTGTTATTCTAGCAAAGACACGGATGGCGCCAATGAAGAAAAACGGATCTGCTCCCCACTGATGGGTCCTAGATCCAATGAGTCAACAGGGTAGGATACGGTTAACTGCTAATACGATATGAACTCAATTGCCCAAAGTCCAGTGACGAAAACCTGCAAAACAGACACCGTGAGCTCATTACGGGAAGGACAAGAGGGGGGTCTTCCCGTAACCACCCTCCGGCGTGAGAATACGTATTGTTCTATAGAATATAAGCACTTAAGTAAACTGAGAGAGTACAGTGGGAGTGAATGAATACCTCATGATGATTGAGAGGGTATTTATAGCCGAAGGGTGTGGGAAGGTGATTTGGCCAGCTGTCCTTTTCAGAAGATGCTCCTGTAACCGTCTGGACACGTGTCTTCTTATGATAGGTTCAGCTTATACGTTGCATGTGCATGTATAACAACCTAGACACACGTCCTTCTGATATTGGTTAAAGGGGTAATATTAGCCATGTGCATGGCTATAACGGCCTTGCCAGGTGTCCCTTGTTAATTGGCCGAGAGATCACGTATTGTTCATGAAAGCATCTTAGTAAACCTTCTGGAAGGTATTTAGTTGCTGACAGCTTTCCCGGGGCATTACCTCGTGGTTATTTACGCGGAAGGGTATTCCTTCTTGCGGATGACTTTTGAGGGTGTCAGGATGCTTCCGTATGTGCTATGAGAGTGCTTCTTCCTCAAATGATTTATGCGGATGGTTCATATGTCCCGCGTGTGCCTTATGAGGAACTTCTAGTTAACCCGCGGGCATTACTTAAGGGTATTTGGGGCTTTTTGGTACCCTACCTCTATAAATGTATTTTGGTTTCTGCAGCCTGCGTCTCCTGTATGAATATATCAATTCTTCTTCCTCACGTTTGCCCTCTCTCTATTTATTATTCTTTTCTTTTAGGTTTAACATCATAAGGGCCCATATGCCAATTCCCTATATTGTGCCAAGTCCACATAACAGACGAATAAGTTCACAACGCCAATATTATCAAGCCCAACTTTTATAATTAGTTAAAATAATTTGAAAATAATATCACATGTTATGATTCACGACTCATCTAAATTTACAATAGATACTTTATTAAACTTTCAACTTTAAATAAATAAGTCTTAAACTAATGGTGAAAGGGTGAAAATAAAAATAATTATATAGCAATGGGTACGCTTTCATTAGTATCAAGTTTAGTTAAAACACTCAAATATAGCTCGTTGCCTCTAGAAAACTTTAAACTTTAAATATGAGCCAATTAATTATAATATTAAATAAAAACATGGCTCAAAAGTATTTAAAAGTGTAGAATATATTTATAATACTATGTATATAATTAGCCCATATCAGTAACATCATTGACTGCATCAATCAAGAAAGACAATTATATGAGAATTTTATAATATATGACAATTTATACACTAACGTCATTTGTGATTGTGTGATCAGACCATTTTATCCCCAAGAAACTAATAAAGGAGACCAGGGGTTGGGAAATTTGCTCCATAATTTTCATTCTTTTTTATTGTATTAGAAATGGCCAATAACTCTATAAGCATATAAACATAAACATATTGGAGTACTGGACTAAAGCACAAGTAAAACATGAAGTAAAAACAATCACCCACCAACGTAATTAATGCCTAGGAAGTAACCAGTTAATTAAAATAAAATAAAAACTGACTTAAAGAGAGAATCAATCATGGGTTCTTTCATTTGGAAGGCTCTACGTTTACCACTAGATCACTATTCTAGTTAATGTATGGGTTCATTCACAATTTACATATTGGTTCTATCATTTTTTATATAGACATTCTATATAAAATCCGAAACCCTGTGGGTTCCGTGAACCCGCACCTATGCAACTACATCCGCCCCTAATAATAATGTAATATAGATCATCATCATCATCATCAAATGAAGTTGCTGTGTATATATTCAATTAATTATTCATCAAACGACAACCAAACTTTACAATTAGAATTTTCAAGACACACATTTGTAAACACATAATCTATAATCAATCAAACATACAAACAAACAAGCAGGCAAACAAATTAACAAGATGAAGCAGATTTCACTCCACTCCTGTGGTCCAGTAGCCCTCGGGTTTATAAATTAATTCCATGTCTCCGAAGCTGCATGCATAGATACCAAAAAACACCATTGTGGTTAACATTTCATCTTCCAATTATGTATTATCCATGGATTAATATGATAAAACTGAATGTGTACCTAGTCGGGAGATTCTCCAATCTTGATCACCGTTAACCGCTCAAAAGAAATATCCTCCTATATCAAGTGCATGTGCATACTGTATTTTTCTTTCTATTGATTTAACATCATCGTAACTAATCCAAGAGGTTCCTGCAACAGAATAGTAAGATACAGTTGGCTCTCAAACAACACTTTGGCATTATTTTGGGCATTGAACTCTTGCACTTCCGAGTAAACCATGGCTCCCTCATTCCCCGGTCCTAAACCTACAGCCGGGGCTCCAATACCATATACCATTGGATCCTGTAATTCCCACATTCGTCCATATAATGGCAACCCCATGACCAACTTTTCCTTTTGTAACCCAGCGTCGATCCATGATTGTAGCCTGTCCCTTGTGCTAATATCGCCATTTGGATCATATAATGCGGCTAGGGTCCCAGTTGCCGTTAGATCCCAGGATCCGTGATAATCATAACACTTCCAAGTTCTTATTTATGGATTCCACCGGATACGAATGAACAACATCATATGGAATCACCTGCTTATAATATGTGGCGGCTGAAAGAAGAAGCCGTGGCTTACAAGTCAACTCAGCTTCTTCGTTGACCGCCACACGCCACTCATCAAGCAAGAGGCCAAAGTTTTCCATATCCGGTTGTGTTTGAGGAAATTCCCAATCAAAGTCAAGCCCGTCAAAGTGAAACTCCCGTGCCACCTGTATGGTGGAACGAATGAAACGATCCCTCGATTCATGATCTGAGGCCATACGGGTAAAGATGACTGATGCATCCTGTGAGGCACCTCCAATGGAAAGCAATGTCTTGACCGGTGGATTCTTTTGGTGAAGGGTGGTGGTGAAGTCTGCAGGCAAGGCTGGGTTATCGACTGTTAACACGAATGTGGTTTCATTTGGTGACAGAAAAGCATAGTAAACATGAGTGAAAAAAGAGGTTTCAACATTGGCTGGTGGTAATTCATTTGCAGACCATGAAGGCCAATAACCACCTTTGTTTGTGCCGGCCATAGCACTACAAATGGTGATCACAACAAAAAGGCTTGGAGCTTTGAGGAATCCAAAAGGTATATTTATTGTAGGGAGTGACTATTTCAATTCATTTAAAACAAAAATAATATCACTTTTTGTTGATTTAATTTATTTACAAATTAGAAATTTTTTATTTAGAAAGAATTTGGCCGATCAAGTATCAACTATGTTTTAAAGAGTCAAAACTATAATATGCCATGCTTGACAAAATTGTAAGCTATAAAATAACAAGTGTAATGCTGTATCATATTTGTAATTGTCATATATATATATATATATTAACTATTGCAGGCAGGAGTTATAAAGAATGCACGAAACAAATTAATCCAAGGGAATGTAATAATGCCAGAGTAGTTCTGTAGTTCTGGGATGTAAGCTTTGGAATGCCAATATTAAAATTATATAACACAAAAGGCCTTTATTTTAGTGGTGTCAAAGTGTTGGATGTAGATAATGGTTTCTTAGTCAAACCCATTACTATTACTAATTATATATATAGATAAAAATCAAATGTTGGTGCCACAAAAATATTTGTAAAGCTATTGTTTTGGTATTTTATAGAATTATTTTCAAATATTATGCAATGTGCCCATTTGGTTAAATGGCTTTAGTTATCTTTGCCAACTCTTACAAACACTCTTTGCCCAAGATCAAATCTCCAAGATAACAACTTTTTTTTTTGTTAGTTATTGTATTAGTTTTTATTATTAGCTTCTTTTTTTACATGTACGTTTATAATCAAACAAAATTATATATTAGGTTTGGTCCTCGTACCCTTAATTAACATGGTAGATACCAATCGAGTTTGCGTCGACTTGTCGCCGTAACGCCCCGGTTTTTATTTTAAATATGTTAAATTAATGGAACTATCTTTTGGGCTTGGTTCTGAACCGTAACAAATATAGCCGATACTAACCAAATTCGTGTCGACTCGCCGCTGCAACGACCGTGTTTTACTGACCGAATAAACGTTGTTTTAAATATGTTTTTTTTTGCATTGTATGTCATACGAGTCACTACTATTCTTAGTGTTTACAAATTTGTGTTTTGTGTTTAATGTCTGTACCGGTACGAACCTAACTGATAACAACCGAATTCGTGTTAGTCGTCGCAACACGGCGGATTGCCACCTAGTTAGTATAAAACAAGAGTTTGGTGCCACAAATAGTTAATTTGCTTGACTTTGGTATATATGATTATTATTTCATGTTTCAGCAATAACATTTCGTTTGGCCTGGTGGTGTTTTCTTAAGTTGTGCTTTGTGTAACGGGTGACAACTCAGGTTCGAGTCTTGCTTTTGTCAAACATTGTTTTTTTTAATTTTTTGGTGGGCCCCAGGTATGTGAGTGGGTTTTTTAGCTGTGGGTTTTTTTTAACATGACACGTGGATGCCAGGTGCTATTGTTTTTGCTTAATATAAGTTTCTCATTCACTTTTTTCATTCAATTGTGTTGCATGTTATGTGGGTGCTTCAGGTTAGAATTGACATTCATCTTATTTCGTTTTCTTTGCATTTGTTGTTAGTTTGCTGTTATTGGTGTTATTCAAGGACTGAATTTAAGTTTTTTGGGTCTGTTGCTGGTTCTTGGAATTGAGTTTTAGGTTTTTAGGGTTTGTGTTTCTAAAACTATTTGCCTGGTTTTTGCTGTGACTTTGGTGTTTCTGATAGTTAAATTTAGTTGTATTGTTTTTTAGGATGATTAATTGTTATTTTTTAGGCCAATTGTAGAGTTTATGGTTCTTGAGTTGGTATGGTTGACATGAATGAGGGTTTTTTATTGTGTTTTTTTTCCTACCATTTTTTTGTGGTTGATTCGTTAGAAAACAAATTCGGTTTACTGTTCAGTGTTAACTTTATATTTGGGTTACGCGAGTTTATTTTAAGAGTTAAAGTCGATGTGATTATGAATCCCTTTTTCGATTCAGTTGTTAAACGTAAATTGAATCAGTTTAATTTTAATTTTTTTTGTATAATTGAGTGTCTATTTATCAGTGTCAAGTCAGTAAAACAAAAAACTGACCTGGTCCGGGCCAGTTCATGTTAAACGTAGGTACACCTTGAAAATTTTACCCGACTTATTACCTGTAAACATATCCTTACGTGAATCTGACCTGCTGCTGGTAATTTGTCAAAGTCCGTTTGACTGTCACAATTCAATTGTTTAATTCCAATACCACCCTTGGTAATAAAACAGTTCTGCAATTTAACTAATATTGGCTTCGATGAAAGTTAATTGCACTAATACCAACAACAAAAGCTTTGACCTGTACTCTAATAAAAACCAATCTCAAAACTTAAATAAAAGGTGCTTTGGTTCATAGTTAGGTTTTGTATAACAGATTAACGTTTAATTAATTAGTCAAGTCAACCTCTAGCTCATACTCCAGACCCATTTTTTTAAGTAAAATAAATGGATTTAATTCTCACACACGATATATAATAATTCATCATATAATTCCCAAGTTTTGTAGATGTGTCCCAAAGTACCATTTCGGTATGCATTTCTAACCTGCCACCTTGCTCAATACTGATTTTTTTTTGGTTTTTCAGTTTATATTTTTCATGGATAGCTTGCAGTTATTTGGTGAGCTTTAATCTAAGGTATGTTTTTTGTCAACTTAATGTTCGTGTTATGTTTATTTCATCTGTTTTGAGTTTTGATTTACGATTCACCGTTTAAAAGAAACGGAAGTCGTTATTTGGTTTTATAGTTCGATTGCATCTAACATTGCATCATCTTTTTAAAATTGCATTTAGTTGAAACCGAAAAATGAATAATTTGCATATAATTCGATCCGGTTTGAAAGATGATTAAAAAAAAGAAAGTCTTCAGCAACCAGGCATGCTTTTTAAAACTTTGTTTATGAGCCTCTATTTTCTAATATCATGCCAGTGAATCAAAAATTAAACCAGCCCGGGCCAGTTCAAACTCAACCTAAGTATTGATTAGGTATGAATTTCTAATCTATTACCTTTCCAAAAAACCAAATTTGTTCCAGGTCAACTTAAATCTAATTACCAGCATCTTGCCGAATTTGTTATCCGGTTTACAGTTCGGTTTCATCTAACGGGTTAACATATGTCTTTTTACCAAAAAAAAAAAAAAAAAAATCTATAAGTCAATGTCCAGACCCGTTTGTCTGTATCCGGTTTCAACGCAGCAAAACAATAATCTGAATTGACCCGGCCTGGTTCAGATAAAACCTAAGTGCAAATTCGGTATCGATTTCTAATCTGGCACCTTGCCGATTCTGCAATAGTAGTTTAACATTTAACTGGAAGTTGATATTAGTAATGTTTTTTTTTCAGTTTGTATTTTCGTGGATATCTTGCATCGTTTTGTTCAACTTAATCTAAGGTACGTTTATTTCAACTTAATGTTCGTGTCATATTTATTTTTGTATGGTCTTTGTTTATGTATTTCGTTGGATTTTTAGAGTGTTGGACCCTTTAGTTTATTAGAAATTATAGCTGTATAGGTATTCCCTAAGTTGTTATCTGAAGTTGCACCGTTTAATTATCTCAATAATGTCTGGGCCATCGAAAGACGACGGTGAATGCCAGGCCTCCTGGAAAAGGTCACGATACCCGTTAGGATCTGGTGTATTGTCGGTTAACGTTGTGCCCAATGATGGCGACAACCAGATTATTGTTATTAGTAAAAATGTTGTTTTAAGGTTTGTCTGCGTATAAGTTTTCTGAGTCTATGTTTACACGTTCACGGAACACACTGTTGAATCGTACTAATCCTTCTGTCTCTATGGTTGGAACGTCTTCTGTTACCACGTCTGTCCATGATCTTGGTGACTGCACTTTGGTGTGCGAGTTTTGTGGTGCCCTTTTTTGGAACGCAGAACGATTAGCTTCCTTTCCAGCAACTAGGAGACCACGATATACCCAGTGTTGTAAGAATGGTTATGTGCGCTTGCGTCTTCCTCGTGATCCACCTGATCAACTTAAGCAGCTTCTAGAGCGTCAAGTTTATCTTGAAGGCATCCGTGCTTACAACTCTATGTTCACAATAACTTCGTTTGGTGCGAAGCTTGACCGTTCGGTAAATAGCGGATCAGGTCCTTACATTTTTAAAGTTGAGGGTCAAATTTCCCACTTGCTTGGGAGTTTATGTCCTAGTGATGGTGAACCTCCAAGGTTTTTGCAGATGTACTTTTACGACACCAAAAACGAGATTCGCAACAGAATGCAACAATTTAGTGATTCTCAGGAGGTTAAGTTGTCTGAAAGTATTGTACGTATAATTAAAGATCTCTTGGATGTCAACAATGAGTTGGTAAAGCTTTTTCGTACGGCTCGCGATATTTGCTCTTCCAACAATATTGTTTCCTTTAATGTGTGTCTGTATAAGTCTGCTAGACAAGTCTCATACGATGCGCCGGCTCCAAACACTATTGGTGCAATTGTCCACGAAGGTGTGTCTGGTGCAGAATATTTTGATATCGTTATTCATCAGAAAGATGGCCGACCTCAGCGCATAAATAAGCTTCATGGTCTTTACATGGCGCTTCAATATCCACTGTTACATATTTATGTTAAACATGGTTGGTCTCCTGATATGTGTCTTGCTTCTAATATTAGTAATCGTAAAAACACTTTCCTGACCCTCAACATGTACTACAGCTTTATGATGCATGGTAGGCGTGATCATTACTTTTTGATCTTAAGAAGTGGTCGTCTTTCCAGGCAATATTTTGTAGACGCTTATATCTATATTGAGCAGAATCGTCTCGATTATGTCCGGTTAAATCAAAATCTCTTTAGGACAGAATTCCTTCAAGGGGTGCATGATGCCATTTCTAAAGGAGACACCGAAGGTCATAGTGTTGGAAAGCATATTATTCTTCTGTCGTCGTTTACCGGAGGCCCAAGATATATGTATAAACATTATCACGATGCTTTGGCAATCTGTCGTGTATACGGCAATCCGCAGTTCTTCATAACATTTACTTGTAATGTAAAGTGGCAAGAAATTGTTCGATACATGAATCAGTTCCCATCTCTTAAGGCCCAAGACATGCCTGATATTATTAGTAGGATATTCAACTTGAAGGTGGAGGCGTTTCGTAATTTCATTAAGACCGAGAAGCTATTTGGGACCATCATTGTTGGTGAGATATGTTTATGTTATTTATCATGTTATTTATCCTAACATATTAGCATCTCATATAAGAGTGTTAATATAAAATCTAACATATTTATTAACAACTGTTCAGATATGTATACGATCGAATTTCATAAAAGAGGTCTCCCTCATTGTCACATGTTGTCTTGGGTGTCACCAGTTGACAAAATAATCACGCCTGCTGATTTTGATCGTCACATATCTGCTGAGATTCCTAATCCTAATATTGATCCTGAGTTGCACAGAATTGTTAGTGAATGCATGATTCATGGGCCATGTGGGCTTGCGAGACCTAATGCACCATGTATGGAGAGGGGCGTATGGTCAAAAGGATTTCCAAAACCTTATCAGACATCTACAACATTCGACAAAAATGGTTACATTCTATATAGGAGATCAGCTGACGGGTTTTCTGTTAAAAAGAACAACATAGAGGTTGACAATGCTTATGTGGTTCCTTATAATAAAACTTTGTCACTACGTTTCAATGCCCACATAAATGTTGAATATTGCGGGTGGAATATGATGATTAAGTACTTATTCAAGTATGTGCCTAAGGGTTCAGATCATGTTCATTTTAAAGTAACTCGGAGCACACATACTGTTGATGCGGATCAGAACTCTTCTTCAGTAAGTTGAAATGAAATTGAAAATTTTGTTGACGGTCGATTCATATGCCCTCATGTAGCAGCTTGGAGAATCTTCAATTTCCCAATACACCACCGGTATCCAGCCGTTCAAGTATTGGCCGTGCATCTTGAAAACATGCAACATGTTAGTCTTAGAGACAATCAAAAGTTGTTGCATATAGTGAACAACTCAGCTGTTGGTCTCACTACACTTACCGAGTGGTTTACGACTAATGAACGTGACCCTAGTGGTCGTCATCTTAAATACATTGACTTCCTTTCAGAGTACAAATGGGAAGCCAATGGCAAATGTTGGATAAGACGTTCTTACAAATCAATAAACACGATTGGTAGGCTTGCGTACGTTCATCCTTCGTGTGGTGAAAGATTTTTCTTACGTATGTTACTGAATCATCAGACTGGATGTCAATCGTTTGCTGATGTTCGTACCATCGACGGCGTTATATACGATACCTATCGTTTGGCATGCGAGAAGCTGGGGTTGCTGGTTGACGACAATGAGTGGTCGCTTGCGTTGGATGAAGCGAAAGCTTGGGCAACACCTACAGAACTGCGAGCTTTGTTTGCACACATACTGTTACATTGTGAAGTCGCAAACCCATTAAAGTTGTGGGAAAATCACTGGAGATCAATGTCTGATGATATTACTAGGAACACGGAAATATTTGGTGGGAATGTAGGGGACAATGTCCCGGATGAGACATTATGTCAGTATGTACTTTACGAGATTGAATTTCTATTGAACTCACATTCAACATATTCATCTCTAAAAAAGTTCAGACTTCCGATGCCTAACACAGAATTGATTCATCGCTTAAAATATAGGCTACTGATGGAAGAGAAAAACTATAACCATGAACATCTACTCCAGCAACACCATGAGTATTTACAGCAATTAAACCCACAACAACGTGCTGTACGTGGTTTCAGCTTCAAAATCCAACACTCAAGTTTTAGTTTTCGTGTATGGTCATGGGGGTACGGGCAAGACATTCCTATGGACAACAATTACCAGCTATATACGTTCTCAAGGAAAGATAGTGTTGACCGTAGCAGCCTCCGGCATCGCATCGTTACTTCTCCCGAACGGCAGGACTGCATACTCACGTTTGAAAATCCCTATTGACCTAACTGATGAATCAAACTGTAATATCAGTAAAAACTCCTACTTATCAGAGCTTATAATCGAGACAGAGGTAATTATAAGGGATGAAGCACCGATGAGTGATCGTAAATGTTTTGAGGCTCTAGACAGAACACTAAAAGATATTCTTAATAACGGTCAACAATCATTTGGCAGGAAGTCAATTCTGTTAGGTGGCGACTTTAGACAGACCTTACCTGTTAAAAAAAGCTACAAAATCACAAATAATCTCTTCGTCATTACCTCGGTCGTACTTGTGGCCAAGATTTAGAATTTTCAAGCTTTCACAAAATATGCGTGTGCTTAGGTCTAATACGACATCAGACGTTGCAGCAGAAATTCAGAATTTCTCAAATTGGCTTCTATGCATAGGCGATGGCTCATCTGGTGTCCCTCATGCGCAAGAAAATGAAAACTCACGTTATCGAAATTACAAGCAAGTTCATCATTCCAAATAACGCTGAGTCTATTTCTAAACTTATACATTTCATATATGATGAAAATTCTCTAATCCATCCGACACCATCAGAACTTGCACAAAAGGCAATCGTATGTCCAAAAAATGACATGGCTGACCACATTAATAAGATAATTCTCAACATGCTTCCAGGTGAGGCTGCCACTTATAGTAGCACCGATGTTGCAGTACCACATGCGAATGACAACCCTGGTATTGAGACAATCTGACCTGTTGAATATCTAAACACCATTAAGTATTCTGGCTTCCCTGCACATAATTTACAACTTAAAATTAATGTGCCAATCATGTTTCTAAGAAATATAAATCAAACGTCAGGATTATGTAATGGAACAAGACTTTTAGTAACGCAGCTGTTGCCAAGACTAATACAGCCCAGAGTTATCACGGGAACAGCTGTAGGTAACAAAGTCTATATACCTAGAATTTGCTTGTGCCACGACAATAAGGAACAGCCATTCATTTTTAAAAGAATACAGTTCCCTGTCAAAGTGTGTTATGCGATGACTATCAATAAGAGTCAAGGCCAATCGCTAAACAAAATAGGCGTTTATTTACCACATCCGGTATTTAGTCATGGTTAATTGTACGTGACGCTCTCGAGAGCTACATCACCAGAGTCCCTTAAAATACTCATTGAACCTGACACTAATAGCGATGACAACCAAAAAAAATAGTCTACTCTGATTTCCTTCAAGAATTAGACATCAGTTAGCTTAATGTTACACGGTTTAAATGCATTATATTAGATAGCCAATAAATAAAGGTTTGTAGTTAGTTATTGTTTTATACATATTAATAATAAATTAGGTAGTCAATAAATAAAGGTTGTGGTTAATTATTTTTAAGCATTATGGGAAGTATTTACTTATTTTACTTAGCCAGGTAAATATGACTACACAAAAAATCGCGGCGATCAAAGATGGAACTAATGGTCAACCGCTGGAAGTTCGGATTGTTAAGAAATGGCAACCCTTTAAACGACCCGAGACATGTTACTTACTGGTTGACATCAATGTAAGCAGACCTTTCTACTTCAAAAAAAAAAAAAAAAAAAAAAAAAAAAACTGTTACGGTTTACTCGGTTTTGCTACTCATATAAACTAATAACTACCAGAATTTTTCGTTTCGGTTCGATTTCAGTTACCGTTTTTTTGGTTCTTAACAAAATATAAAACCAAAAAAAAAATATTTTTAAGTTGGTTTGTTTTCTTCGTTTCGGTTTTCTTGGTTTTTTCGGTTTTGGTTCAATTTCTTTGGTTTTGTACACACTTTACCTTACACTAATGACTCTCAACACACTGAACTAACCTTTACAACCAATATTATGAAACACTTTCAGGGGGATGCAATCGAAGCCGTAGCTTCAGCCAAAAACGCGCAGCATATGATTGACATTCTAAACATCAACCACTGCTACTCAATCAAAAAGTACATATGCACCAACAAACGATACATGATGCGCACTGTTGAACACGAAGCATCCATAATCTTGGCCAAATACTCCCAAGCCGTCCCCATAGACAAAGACAACATTCCAACATATCATTTCAATTTCCTTCCATATGATCAACTAGATACTCGAATTGGCTCAAAAGATCTCTTAACAGGTTTTGCACATCTTTTACCCTAAGATATCTGAACACAACCCAATTTAATTAAAACGGGTCAAACAATCAGCCAAAACCCGATGGGTTTATTAAATAGCATGAACAACCATATTACTTACAAAACAAAAATTTACTTGATGAAAACCGAAATAATATAAGCAACCAACATCCTTTGTTTACAACCGCTTATTACAGATTATATTAGATGTCTAGTGGCCATAACTCTGTCTGACGACCCAGAAGAAAAGAAAAGAGCATATCTGACTCTAAAAGACGACAGGTACAAACTTACATTATACACACCATGTTTAACTCGATTCTTATCGTTACTTATAGCAACCCCAAAATCTTTTTTTCATATATAAACAGCGAAAATTCAGTAAGAGTCACCCTATGGCCAGAAATACGAAAGAAATTTGATCAGTCAGAAGTCAAAAACACTGATGCTCCAATTATTATTGTTGTAACATCAACGAAAGTTACCAACTTCGTTCGTAATGGTACACACAACCACCCTAACTTCCATTCAATTCTCTACAATCAAAATAACTAACTATGTACTAGCAGATCACAACGAAATGTAACTCAGCTCAACAAGCGCCACTTCAGTCTTTGTGAATCCTCCAATTCCAGATCTGCCACACCTGACACACGGGTAAAACCATTTTAACCACCACTTTTGTAGCATAAATAAATACATCTTTTACTTGCTAACAAGCAACACCATACAAAAACATAAATTGCAGATACAAGCAGCTTAACTACCCCGCGCCATCGATACCATCAGCCACTGTATACCCCGCAATGACAATTGATGAAACAATGAATCTCTTTAACAATCAAACAACTGTAAGTTATATTCCCTTACATCAACCGACCATAAAGAAACACATAAAACAATACTAACAAATATTTATATTCTTATGCAGAGACAGCAGGTCGAATGTGTTGCCATCATTAAAGACATCCTCGCAGGCAACAACAAAACTTGGTACTACAAATCGTGTAACTTATGCAAAAACAGAGCCTTCAAAACAGAGGCAACTACATCAGCCAAAGGAAAGGAGGTAGCAGAATCAGAAGACTTTTACAGCTGCGAAACTCATGAAATTGTTACCGGATACATCTTCAGGTAATGATACATAAAAAACTACTAATTGATCTAAAGCATAGCATGTAACTGTTGGTATATATTCGGTGGAAGGTGTTTTCGGTCATATTACTTACACCTAATGCTTGCTAGGTGCAACTTAAAATCCACTCGCTTCTTTGTTTAAGCTATCGTTTTATCATCTGTAACACATATGCGATCACTCAAACGTTGCACACAATTATACATAATATTTTTTTTCCTGGTGTCATGTGACATCGGTCAATATAAAATATCTATCCATGGTAAAACGGGTCTTATTAACACCCAATGACGAAATCTAAAGGTGTAGGTCCCCCCGGGGCGTCGCCGATCGATACGAGATCCGCACGAGGTCTAGGAGTGCGGAATCCTCCTAGACTCGTTTACTGGTGTAAAGATGAAGAACACAAACACGTACACGAACAAATACAAGAACGGGATAATCAAATCTGCAGATTCTTATATAATAATCAAAACACGTTACATACCGTAACCAAACAGAAAACACGACTGACCCGAGGTGAGCTCTACCTCGGGTCGTCTCACACGACTCTCCTTGTCTCTTACTCTCTCTAAACAAACAAACTGCTCAAAACACACACTAATTTCTGGATTACTGGATTCTTAACCTAAACAAGACACACGTATATATATATATATAAACTTCAGTAGGCGTCAGTAGGCGAAGTTGTTCATAACTTCGCCTTCGCCTAAGGTGAAGTTGTCCTAACTTCGCCTAAGGCGAAGTTGTTATAACTTCGCCTGTGGCGTTCCGCTAGTCAGAATTGCATAGCGACGGTCACAAAATGCACCAACAGTCTCCCCTTTGACCGTTGCTCTCAATTCTAACAAACACAAAAGATCATCTATTACAAAACATGTACCAACAGACTCCCTCTTAACTGATAATCTTCTGTTTGCTCTTCAACCAGCCATGTCTGAAACTGTCCTGTAGCTTCACAAATCTACCAATCACCCAGCGTCTTCCATATCAGATCTCCCCTTCAGTGTAAGCTTCTCCGACTATAACGATTGAGGTCTTTGAAATGCATGCATCCTCGTGCCAATAGATCATCTCAACCAATCACGTGAGTCCATCTGACTTCACCAACACGTGAAGTTGGGCGTCCTCCACAACTTCACCAACTCGTCGGCATACGATAAGGTTTAATCTTCAACTACTCAATATCAAGTGATCAATTTCATCACAAAACCACCTTGACAGAATCTAACACATGACCATTAATTAATCCGAAGCATCTTCAATCACCAGGGATAACGATCAAGAACATAAACACTTTAGTTCCCGATTAAATCCAACTTGTTCCAGAATTTTCACTCTAATAATTAAGCATCACGTTTCAGGATCCAATTCTCGAACGCCTTGAAAATAACATAAATAATATGCTCTAACCGCAATCCAGTGATGACAAAAACCTTCAGTTCAATTTGACTTTCTTCAGTTGGTCAACCTCGAACAACAACAATTTCGTTGCCCACAAACACCCAAATATGTGTCAATATCCAGTTTCAATCAATATCCCATTCTCAAACTCAACTCCATATCCAGAGTTGACACGTATTTGTTCACACTTAAGACCCAGAGATAACAAGTTTCACTCGTTGACGGAACAACATCTCCGGTCTCACAATAATCGTGTACACCTGGCCATACAGACGAAAACTCCAAATACTTTTTTTTTTTTTAACTTCGCTGAGAAGTCAACTTCGCCTAAAGTCAACTTCGCCTGTTCATAACTTCGCCAGACCTTATATCTTCGCTGAAACCCTACGAACAGTGACGGCAACTTCGCCTGATGAACAATAACTTCGCCTGCGGCGCTGTTCGGCCAGAAACGCACAGAAACGTGCCAGAATCACCAAAACGCAGATCTCGAACCATAGCATAAGAGCCTAAGGCTCTGATACCACATGTAGGTCCCCCCTGGGCGTCGCCGATCGATACGAGATCCGCACGAGGTCTAGGAGTGCGGAATCCTTCTAGATACGTTTATTGGTGTAAAGATGAAGAACACAAACACGTACACGAACAAATACAAGAACGGGATAATCAAATCTGCAGATTCTTATATAATAATCAAAACACGTTACATACCGTAACCAAACAGAAAACACGACTGACCCGAGGTGAGCTCTACCTCGGGTCGTCTCACACGACTCTCCTTGTCTCTTACTCTCTCTAAACAAACAAACTGCTCAAAACACACACTAATTTCTGGATTACTGGATTCTTAACCTAAACAAGACACATGTATATATATATATAAACTTCAGTAGGCGTCAGTAGGCGAAGTTGTTCATAACTTCGCCTATGGCGAAGTTGTGATAACTTCGCCTAAGGTGAAGTTGTCCTAACTTCGCCTAAGGCGAAGTTGTTCTAACTTCGCCTGTGGCATTCCGCTGGTCAGAATTGCATAGCGACGGTCACAAAATGCACCAACAAAAGGAATGTATATATCGTTAACAAATAAACAAAACACAAAGTTTTTATGGTTATAGAATCAGTTAATACCCTAAATATATATATTTTACTTACATTATAAACTGACAACAAAATCAGATAAGAGTTGATACCATTAAAGTTAGTATCTTTCATATTTATGTAATCTAAAATTCACATATTACCCGTATGAAAGGTACTGTGTATCAGCCCTACTTGAAGATGCAACAGGTAGAATAACCGCCACTTTCTTTGACGAGCCCATGGCTGCCTTGGTAGGCGAGAGTTGTGACCAAATGATCAAGAAGGAAAGCTACACAATAGCTAAAGAATGCCTAGCAACGTTTCAGAAACTCATTGGCAAAGAAATGAAATTTCGACTACAACAACACCGTGTAGATAACAGGAAGCCAGACACATGTGTCATCAACCGCGTTTGTAACCTTCCAGCCCATAACAGCTACTGAAATTCAAACTACGAAACTCCCACCTCCAACGCCCGACAAAAAATCATCAAAAAGGCAACATCCCGACACAGCAGGTATCACACCCAATCAAATTACATATGAGCCAATGTATATACTACACCTATTACGGTTATCTTATGCTAACTTATCACCATTTTCTGATAAACACAGGAACTGACTCGCCTCCAATGAAGGAGGCGAAAAATTAGTTGAAGTAAAACAAACCTGCTTTTTTTGGGAAACTGCAAGTAAGTTACATGCAATACTTTCATAATTAAGAAACGAATGAAAGATAATTCAAAAATACTAACACTATTCTTCATGCCAGATTATAATAACCAAAACAGTTTCCATAAACTACATCTGAAGACTAAAACAAATGTCCCTGCTATGGCAATAAATAAAAAGTTGGAAACCACATCAATGCAAACCATGTTTTGGCAAATGATGACTTTTTAAAAACAACATCAGAGAAAGATCCCAAAACATAAATGATGCAAATGGCAGCTCTTGAAAATAATAGTCAGCCACAACTTTAGACTATTAATATGTATGCCCATAAAATTGTAAAATGTTTGTCAAAATTACATTGTAATGATGTTTTATGTCTTATGGGTGTAATATTTTGCAATCAACCAAGCCCAGCGCAACGCGCCTAGATGTTGCGCCGAGTAAACATCTAGTTAGACATAAAAGTGATCACAAGGCTGGCCGGAGTGAAGAAATCATCTATTCTTGGATTAAATAGATACCTCCAAAAATTAATATTTTTCAGAAACTGTCGAACAGTTGTAACTAAAGTAACATATTTATTAAAAGAGATGATGCTATATTAAAAACTTGAGACGTTAAAAGTCAACTTTGAATTATCACCTTTGGAATGTCAGCTTTTGTTTTGCGTGACTTCGTCTACAGTCTACGAGTTGCCAGACCTTAGTATAGAGATTAAATGGCATCTAGGCCTACGTCGACTCATTATGCGCCGTACTATAACGTTAGTTAGTTTGGCAATTTGATAGTAATTCTCATACATGACTTGCTTAAAATCCATGAATCTTGCAATTTGGGTATAAGAAAAACTAGGTGTTATATGGGTTCATTCGTACATCGTGTTGGTGTATTTGGAAAGCAATGAACGAAGTAATCTTTTAAACTAAGCTGGCTGGCTTTGCCAAAACAGTTCTTAATAATCTCCAGGGTGTACGTTCTCAATACAATACAAAACTTGAATCCACCTTGAAGGACGTATAACCTGGAGATTAATTGCAACTATGTGTAAATTGCAAAATTTATCCTCCATGTCACATCTCGCTTGGAGAATTTTTTAGGTTCGGACGGTTTGGTGATACAGTAAGGTTAAATGGTAAGAATATAAAATCAAAATATTGTAAATTATCATTATTCATTTGTTTTTTAGGAATATTGGAGTTTAATAATCTTTATTGAATGATATTGGCCGATAATAATCCATATTCATTTTATCGCTACTGACGGTCCCAAATTCAAAGAAGTTGGCCCCCAATGGTCCCCCGTTAAAAAGGACTTAACGATGTTATACTTTTTTCCGAATTTCAAACTAACTTTTTGGGGCTATTAATTGGAAGGAAGATAGAGTCGAATGATATAAAACTTAGCTCCAAACAATTATCCAAACGACTTGATTTTGGTTAATTGTAAGTTCAAACACCCGAATTGAAGTATTGTTTCGTCATTTTGAAGCACTGTTTTGAACTAAGTTTTACATCAATCGACTCGTATCCTCATAACGATCAAAAGCCCTAAAACATTGGTTTTAAATTCAAAAAAAACTATAACGCCGTTAAGTCAATTTTAACGAGGGGCCATTGATGACCAACTTTTTTGAATTTGGGACCACCAGTGGCAATAAAATGAATAGTGATTATTATCGGCCAATACCATTTATTAGAGATTATTAAAATCCAATATTCCATTTTTTTATCATTGTCACGTTGATGATGATTTAGGTGTTCCTAGGACCAAGTTGTAAGTTTTGCTTTTGCATCTAGAATAGACGTGCACAAAAAAACCGGTTCCGGAACCTAACTGGTGGAACCGAACCGGAACCGGTTCCAGTTCCAACCCGGTTGGGACAATACCCGGTTTGGGTATTTTTGTACCCGAAAATCGTACCCGGTTCTCCTATTTGTATATCAGTATCAGTTCCAACCCGGTTCCTACCCGGTTCTTAATTGGAACCGGTTCGGTTCGTACCTGGAAAAACCGGTTCCGACGGGTTTTTTTTGAAGGGTCAAACAAAAGTCAAACTAGCCGTTGGAACCGGTTCCAACGGTAATATAGCCGTTGGAACCGGTTTTTTAGACACCAATTAGCCGTTGGAACTGGTTCCAACGGTAATATAGCCGTTGGAACCGGTTTTTGAGACAATAGATCCGTTGGAACCAGTTCCAACGGTAATATAGCCGTTGGAACCGGTTTTTGATGCCCAAACCTATATATAACTTGTTTCCGCCACTTGTTTTACCACCAAACTCAAAAACAAACTAAAATACTACTCCTTTAGCAAACCCGTTCCTTTACCCGACCATCCAACTAAATATTATTATGGCACACATCAAAAAAACTAACAAGAAGGCTATGAAGAGTGCTTTTGTTGCCCCCGTTCCTGTTACGGAGGACCCAAGGGTTGTTACGGTAGTCAACCATAACCGCAACCAAGACATATGGAAGAATTGGGATTTGATTGTGGATGACGAAGGTTATCAAAAGGCTCGTTGCAAACTATGTGGTTCAATATTAAAGCACGATTTCAACTCTACTTTGAGAAAGCACATCGAGAAGCCATATTGCAAGGCGTTGAAAGGGATTGGCACGACCGATCAAATTGACTTGGGTAAAGATGGTACACTATTTCGTTACAACACGACTCAAGTTCAAGATAGAATGGCAAAGTTCGTTATTCAACGAGGTTTGCCGTTTAACCACTTTGATGACCCGGAGTTGACGTCGTTGATTCGCGAATCTCTACAACCGAGATACACACATGTAAGTCGTACTACCTTAAGATGTCATTGTATCAGGTTGTGGGAGTGTGCTAAAAAAGAGTTAATCGAGTCTTTTTGAAGGTTCCGCGACGGATCGTACACGGGATGTCGCTATCTGCGCAGGTGCGGAATCCCTGCGTAGGTAGATACGAGCGTAGAATACGTATAAAACAAACACACGAGCAATAACCGAAACACGTTATATTGATAACCCGAACACGTGACACGAGGTCACTATTACAGACTCTGACTTGTAAACACGTAACTCTCGAACTAATCAACTGAAACGAACCCTAACCAACCTCACGAACTCTTTTCAACTGTTACGGTGAACAGTATATATAAACACGACAACTTCGCCTCCGGCGAAGTTGTCCATAACTTCGCTTGTTCAACAAGTTCGCCTGAGCGAACTTGTTAACAACTTCGCTTGTTCAACAAGTTCGCCTAAGCGAACTTGTTGACAACTTCGCTCGTTACATAAACATAAACATAATCAAAAACATAATTACATTACAGACTCGATTACAAATGTTAGACTATGAACTACTGACATACATGTACCAACAGACTCCCCCTTGGCAGTAGCTTCATATCTTGATCTTCAAAGCTTGAGTCTTGTAATCTTGTATCTTTACGCGTGCGCTCCTTCTCTAACACATATCGACACCACCCTTTGATATTTCCTTGCTTGATCCTTCCAAGCAGGAATGTAGAAGATCTTCTTTTCGTTGAGCATCTTCAGATCAGCTTGCGATAGATTAACAAGATGCATCGGGTCGTAAACCCTAAGCACTTCTTGTTCATCCTCATCTTCCATTACCGCCTCCGCTGTTTCACAATCCACGAACCACCATTTCAGGTCTTTGAGCACGTCCTTGGGCATAAGCTTCATCGGTACTTCTTTAAGGCACCGGATCGGTTTATACTTCATAACCATCCAAGGCTTTCCATCAGCTCTCAAACCTCTATCCTTATCTTCGACAAGTTTCCCCTTTTGTGGTTTCAGCAGCTCAAACTTCTTCTCCTTAATGCTCTCTTTCCATACGATCTTTCCGATGACTCTAGCCATGTTATTGTCACTTCGATTTATCAACCCCAATCTGGCTAAGTCTTTAACCTCACATTCAGGCAGTGTGTTTAATGATCTCAAAGTTCTCCTGAAGTACTGAATCCCGTCATATCTTTTGATCACGAAGAGCCGCAGCTGCTCATCATATATCCAGCAGATAATACCTTTCTTTGCTTCAGCGTATCCCTTAATATTGTAACTCTTTTTGAACATTTTAGGGACCGCCGGTTTCTTCGTCTTTACGAACCATTGAGCACAACCTTCCTTCCAATTCGGCTGCTCTTCCCATTCAGTATCTTCCACAACTGTCTCATCACCCATATCGGGCATCTCAACCTCTGGAATCTCGTGTTCAATATCTTCATCTACTATCTCCCCTTCTTCTATCACATTTTCAACAATAATTTGCTCACCGATCTTCTCAATCTCATCACTCGGCAGCACATCTTCTTCAAGCATAAAATCATCATCATCTAGCTCTTTCAACGTGTCGATTACATCATCAACATCATCATCATCATCAATATCTACCACATCATCACCAGCTGCGCTTGTAGACTCCCCCTCAGCTGTGGAAGTACCAAGAGCTATAGAAGTTCTTGGCAGCTCACCACCTGCACCTTCCAGTGCATTGGGATCATCGTCATGATCTTCTCTCCGTTTTGTCCTCAACTCATCTCCCCTACAGCTCATCTCCCCCTGAGATGCCAAGAACGCTTTCATAGCGTCTATGATCTTCCCATGCTCGACCAGGAGGGAGGCCTGTAGTTGGTTTGCTTCCACTAGGCTTTGAATAGTCTTGGACTGCTCAGCTACGATCCGCTCTAGTGAAGCTATCCTTTCGGAGTCTGAAGTAGGCGTTGGAGTTGGCGGGACATCAGCAGCAGAAGTGACCGCAGGTTGTACACTTGGTAACCCTGCAGTAGTAGTGACTGTAGACTCAACAAATCGTGCTACTACCACCGATGGAGTAAGCGATTGAGGTGGTAGAGACACAATTGTTGGAGTCGACGTCTGGACGGCAGTAACCTGTGCTGTAGAAGGAATAAGAGACATACCAGACAAGGCAGGTGGAGCAAAACGTACCAGCCTTGAAGTTTCTCCAGCTCCCGAACCCATACCTGTCCGTTCTCTTCTTGAACGTCTGAGCACTAGCTGAACTGCTTCTTCTTCATCATCTTCCTCGTCATCGTCGTCAACCGTTCTCAGCCTCTTCCCAATCGTTCTCTCCCTAGACACCATCAATCGTCTAGCTTCAGCAAATGTCTCATCAAGATCGGAGTCAGCTACCGAAGTAACTGCTCTAGTAACATCCATGGCCTGAGAACCCGAGACATCCATATCAAACAATCCTTGGCCGCTAAAAGCAGCATCAAGGTCGACGTCTTCAGCAGTAGGCACAGCAGGCGCAGCTGATACAGCATGAGGTGCTGCCGCCTGTTGTGGTCTTGGGTCTCTGAACTCGTCCCCACCAGCAGGAACATACTCCGGGTTGACAAGATACCCGAAGGTCGACGCCTTCCTCCCAGACATGCACACGATCAAGACGTGCATTAGGAAACGCCACTGATCTAACAAAAATCCTTTTCTCCTCTGCGTGTCCCCCAACGGACCTGAATAACCCATCCTGAGATATGCCCCATCACGAAAAGGAGCGACGAACTCCTTTGGGTCATCTCTCGTTTCTTCTCCAAACTGCAAAGCCAACCGTATATCTTCTGAAGAGAACTGCACAACATGACCATTTACGGTTGCTCGCATCACCGGGGGCTCAACCCGGCAATCATACTCTACCGACTGCCAAAAGTCTTCAATGTTAGGTAGTGAAATAGGCAGGGTATTCGTGATCGCATGGAAGATCCTTGAGCGCAGGAGAAATGTGATTATTTCCCTGTAGTCCTCCACGCCACTTGCGTCTGGGTCTAACATGATGTACTGGTTATGCGCTGGAAAGAACTGTCTTTGATCATTACCGTCATCACCACCAGCACCGCCAACAGCAGCCATATCTGCACTAAACGAACCAAGTTAGATAACTGTTAAGCAACTCACAAGTTCGCGTTATACCATGAGCGAAGTTGTGATTAAAACTGTATAGACGAACTTAAAGGTGAGGCGAAGTTGGGAACAACTTCGCTTCATCTGTAAGTTCGTCTAAATAACTGTTAAACAAATTGGTTTAGGCGAAGTTGAAGATAACTTCGCCTTATCACAACATCGCCTCAGGCGAAGATAAGTGTTAGGCGAAATTAAGCCCCAGGCGAAGTTGTGGATAACTTCGCCTAAACCCTAACTTCGCCTGAACTTAATCGGCGACTGTTAGGATTCCAACACCGGAAATCCGGTGTTTTCGGCTAAGTTCGACGATCAAGGACATCAATACACATGATATTAAGGATGTGAAGTTGAAAAGGATGTCCATGCACACGTTAACACAAGTTTTTAAGATTTCGGTTTTGAAGGTCCGACGACCCGAGGTCTCGAACCGGGTAAAAACGATCAAGAACGAACAAGTTTGTGAGAGATATCGACAACATATACCCTCAATGATAATAGAAACTAGAAGCAAAGATCGAAATCGGAATAGAAAACAAGTTCGCCGGAAAATTCTTAAGTTCGCCGGAAAAATCGGAGCTCAAGTTCGCTGAGAATTTTGAAAATAATGATATTTACTGTTTGAAAAGCCTTATATAGGGTCAGAGTAGTTCAGGCGAAGTTAAGGATAACTTCGCCTAGGCGAAGTTATGCACAAGTTCGCCTGATTCAACTACTTCGCCTATAATTTCAAAATCAAACCCTTTAAGTTTGAACATTTTGCAATAAACATTTTAAACTTCCAAAAAGAGTTAAACAAAAATGATCATGTCTAAGTAACCAGTTATAAAATAATACTACTACAAAAATAGGAAAAACTTATAAAAATTTAACGAATAAGGGATCAAATTTCAGTCTTGGTAGGGACAGCTATGTTTTAGAAAAGATCCTAACAGGAATCATACTAACTACGTGACTGTCACATAGATCCGTGTTTAGCTGTATTATGACATATAGAGACAGGTTGTAAGCAGGTAATATACTTAAGATGGTTTTCATCGTTTCTGTGATACGAGTTAGGTTCAATTAATCCTTAAAATTTAAGTGGGCAACACTCAGAAATATTGATGCCTCCTATCTATCCTCAAAGCGTATTTGGGTTTCCCCTAGTCACCCCGAGTTGACTTCGACCCATAGTGTCTGATTAGTTTGTATGTATTCTCCTTCTGTTTCCCGTTCTTCTTCTTGCTCTAAGATATAGAAGTCTTGAATTTATGATCACTAATATGTTACAATAACTCAAACTTTTTTTTTTTTTTTTTTTTTTTTTTTTTAACAACATAGACTTCAAAGTAGAAATTAACTGCAAGTCCCGAATCTGGATCACTGCAGTATCTTGAAACGCTTTCTTCACGGGAATCAGAACACACATGGGCTCGTGTATGACTGGGTAATCGCTTTTCTGCCTATCATTCGAAAAGATATATGTGAAGACGCGCAAAACTCTTAAGGTGTTTTCCACGTAAAATCAAGTAAAATTAGTTTGTATCACATCTACTTTTACGCACCATAAAAAGTTACCATGACATACAATGATTGTCCTAAAGCCTTTTAAGCCTAATAACTTCACTAGTTAAGCACACACAATCAGTATATATATCATTTTCCAAGGTTAGATCAATTTTCCGTTTAACATAGCTAACGAACTTCTTACGAAGTAACAGACTTGAAAAGTAATTTCATTTCCCAAAAAAAATTTTGACTTCAATCGCCCCGTTCACGTCAAAGTTTTCAGGTAAACGGCAATCCTGAAGATCCAATGGATCAACTGGACCGACCACATACAGGTATGTGTTCTTCTAACTAAGTATGAACGACTAATTTTCAGCGATAGAAAGAAAACACATCATAAATCGCCCCGGTCACTTTCAGTCATCTGGTTAATGGCTATCCTCAAAATCTACAAGTAGAAGATGAGGACCAAAACATATCCTAAGACATGTCCTTCCAACTGAGATAACCGGCATAATTTTAAGCGATTAGTGACGTTTTTTTTTTTTTTTTTTTTTTTTTTTTTTTTTAAGACACAAAAGAAAAGCATGGTTACTCGGGATTGATCATCCCGTTTAGCTCAATTAGGTTTTGAAATCTGGCTTTATCAAACGCTTTTGTAAATAAATCAGCGTAATTCTCGAGCGTATCGACTTTTTCGATCTTAATCAGTTTCTTCTCAGCACAATCCCGTATGAAATGATGACGAATGTCAATATGTTTGGTTTTACTATGTTTCACGGGATTGTTAATTACTGAGATGGCTGCAGTGTTATCAATTAAAATAGGAGTGAGTAAGAAATTCAGACCATAGTCGCGCAATTGTTGCTGAATCCACAAAACCTGTGAACAGCAGTTGGATGCTGCCATATATTCAGCTTCACATGTTGAGATTGCAACTGACGTCTGTTTCTTGCACTGCAGGAAACTAATCTTCCACCGAGAAACTGACATCCTCCTGTTGTCGACTTCCGACTCTGATTGCACCCTCCATAATCAGAATCAGTATAAGCAACCAGTTCCACGTCTCCTCCCTTCGGGTACCACAACCCTAGCTTCGGCTTGCCCTTGAGATACCGTAGTATCCTCTTTGCACCTTTCAAATGAGATTCTTTCGGATTTGCCTGAAAACGTGCACAAAGACAAACAGCAAACATTATATTAGGCCTAGAAGCAGTTAAATACATTAATGAACCTATTATCGCCCGATACAGAGTTGGGTCCACATCTGCGTCACCATCTGATTCAGCGCCCAATTTGTGATTGACGCAGATTGGAGTGTCATATGGAGAACTGTCCTCCATCTTGAATCGCTTGAGCACATCATGAACGTACTTCGTCTGATGAATGAACATCCCGTCCTTCTTCTGATCAACCTGCAATCCTAGAAAGAAAGTTAGTTCACCCATAGCACTCATTTCGAACCTTTTCTTCATGACATCCTCAAAATCTTGACACATGGAGACTCTTGATGCAGCAAATATGATGTCATCCACGTAGACTTAAACTAGTAGGAAGTCGCTTCCTTCTCTCTTCACGAACAGTGTGCTGTCAATTAAACCCCTTTCAAAACCATTCTCGAGCAAGTAGTCCGATAACGTTGAATACCAGGCACGAGGTGCCTGATGTAATCCATACAGCGCCTTACTCAACTTGTATACGTGATCTGGGAAGTCTGGGTCAGGAAAACCCGGAGGTTGCTCAACATACACAACCTCATCAACTTTCCCATTTAAAAACGCACTCTTCACATCTAGCTGAAACACCTTCATTCTCTTACATGCAGCAAACGCCAAAAACAATCTTATCGCTTCCAACCGGGCGACAGGAGCGAACACCTCATTGTAGTCAATACCCTCTTGCTGATTAAAACCTTTAACAACCAGCCTTGCCTTGTTTCTAATGATAATCCCCTTTTCATCCCTCTTGCACTTAAACACCCATTTTGTGCCTATAGCATGCACATTCCTTGGTTTTTCAACCAAAGTCCAGACTTCCATCTTCTCGAATTGAGCCAACTCTTCTTGCATGGCCTCGACCCACGAGCTGTCCTTAAGAGCCATTTGATAATTGTTCGGTTCAATCTGGCTAATAAAGCAGGAGTACAAACATTCGTTCATTATACCCGTTTCTTTAATGCTTGTATAAACACAGGTGTGCTGATTCAAGCTACTTCTGGTTTATACACTGGAGGACACATCACCTATAATATTCTCCAATGGGTGATCTTTGTGAATTCTCGTGGTCGGAACAGCACCGACATGCAAATTATCTTCCAAATTTGAAGAGATCTCATCAATGGTTGTTTCTGGCTGAGAGTGAAATGGATTGATAAACTCATCTTCAGGTAAGGCAGCAGGGGTATCAATAGTGTTTGATGTGGAAGGTTGACTTTTCTCAATAAGCTGTCGTTGCAATAGATTCTCTTCCTCATCAAGTATCATCTTCGACGCAATTCTTTCTTCTTCTTCAGAAATTTCCAAATTAGGGATGTTAAATGACTTAAACAGCTTAACATAGTCGAAAAGCTCAGCAGGTCCATTGCTTGGTTTTGGCGATTGGTAACTAGTAATGTCGGTGTTACACACCACCTCCACCTTGCAAGTCGACGTATTGAAGACCCGTCTGTTGGGAGTCCCAACAACATAACCGACTAAGATTCCTTCATCGGCTACTTCACCAAATTTCGAATTAGTCTTCAAAATCGAACAAGGAGACCCGAATGGTTCAAGACCGCTCAAGTTGGGCTTCCTTCCATGCATAAGCTCGTAACATGTTTTTCCAAGTCTCTTAACGGTTAACACCCTATTCAGAACATAGCAGGCTGTAGCAACTGCTTCAGCCCAGAATATCACAGGAAGTTTTGAATCTGCCAGCATAGTTCTGGCTCCTTCAATTAAAGTTCGGTTCTTCCTTTCAGCCACTCCATTCTGTTGCGCAGTATACGGAGCGCTGTATTGATGTTCAATTCCTTTCTGAAGACAGAAGATTTCCATTTCAAAGTTCTTGAACTCTGTTCCATTGTCACTTCTGATGTATTTAACTGATTTACTCATGACGTTCTCAACTTTTGTAATTAGATTCTTCACCATTTGAGCCGTCTCATCTTTCGATTTCAGAAAATATACCCACGAATATCGCGAGTAGTCATCAGTGATCACCAAGCAGTAAGAAGTACCTCCTAGACTTTTTACATTCACGGGACCGAAGAGATCCATGTGAAGTAGTTCTAGAGTACCGGCAATAGAGTTGACCTTCTTGGTGAGATGGGATTTCTTGTGTTGCTTTCCCTTCTAGCATGCTATACATTTGTCTTCAAAGTAAAAACTTTTTAAGGGAACGCCCATCACAAGCCCATTCTTGACAATGAAGTTCATCTTCCGAAGATGAATGTGCCCCATTCTCCTGTGCCACAATTCAGATTCTGATTCGCTTGCTTTCGTCATTAAACAAGATTCTCCCGTGGCCATTTCAGTAGACCTCATATCCATCACATATGTATTTGTTTCACGTGGAGCTTTCATTACTATCCACTCGTCTGGTATCTGGAAACCAGGCTTCAACACGATCGCTTCATTCTTCGTGAAATGGACAGTGTAATCTTTATCACAAATCTGCGACACACTCAGCAGATTGTGCTTCAATTCCTCCACAAAATTCACATTCTCAAGTGTCATCCTTCCATTTGACACTGTACCTCTACCAGTAATTCTTCCTCCGCTTTCACCAGCGAAACTAACTCTCGCTCCCTGAACAGGTTTTAAGTCATGCAACAAGTGTTTGTTGCCTGTCATGTGCCGGGAACAGCCACTATCTACAATCCAAAGACTGTGGGCAGCCCTGTTCAACTGTTCCTGCACAATAAAACAGAGAATTAGAATCTTGGGACCCAAGACCAATTGGTCTTGGATCGATACGTCCCGTACCCTGGCTTTCCAAAGTTAGCATCAGGATAATTCCTGTAAGTCCTGTTAGGAAATCTCCTTGAAGATTGAGTGTGATGCCTTCCAAACCTATGTGAATTGAAAGTGTTATATCTTGTGGTTTGGTTGAAAAACTGAGGTTTGTTTTTATGAAAACTTGAATTAGTTACATTTTGGCGTTTTGAAAAGTTTTCATTTTTAGCAGTATCAAACTGATGCTTATTCTCAGTTTTATTTGGCCTCACACCTCTGTATCTCGGCGTCAGAGGGCAATCTGCAACAAGATGTCCTAATTTATTACATCTAAAGCAACACCTACTCTCCATTTTCTTTTCAAATGTTGGTTTGGATGTAGAGGCAGTGTTACCAGTCGTTCGTCTCACATAAGGTGGGACATACGGGTTGAGTGGAGTACTCTTTTTAGAAGATTTATTTTTATCTCCACCAGTGGGTAACACTACCTTCTCTTTCGTCTTACCTGATTCGGACAACTTATCCGAATCCGATGAGACTGGACTCGTAACAGAAATATTTACACTAGAAACAGGCGAACTCGTTTCGCCATTACTAACAGTTGGTTCTTTACATGTAATCTTGATTGGAACTGTCTGAGGAACTTCAAAATCCACAGATTTCTGAATACTAGGGTTGAAAGTGTAGTTGTGGTTATAAGGTGGTGGCACCTCGTGATAACCAATTCCTCCCCTCTTTGCAGAGGTACCTTGATCACTAACGAGGTGATCTAGAATAGCTGAGGAATTTCGGAACTGCTCGAGTTTTCGGTTCAGTTCCACCACTTTCACCTGGTGGTCAGCAATCTGCTTTTCTCGTTCAGCAATAAGTTTAGTCTTTTCTTCTAAAACCTCATAACTTAGGTCAATTACATCAATTTTTTCAGCAAGTTTAGTTTTTAAGCTTTTGACATCTTTTTCACATGCTTTTATTTTAACTTTGTAACTGTTTTCTCTTGCCTTAGTAAAATGATGATCTTCTTTAAGAGTTTTAAATTCAGCATCTAAACGAACATACTGATCAGTTATGGTAGCAAGTTGCTCAGACAAATTCTCACATTTTGTACAAACAGGTTTAGAACTTACCTCGGAGGGTTGACCATCGTTATCTGCCATGAAAGCTTTCTCCTTACCAGTAGCTTTCTCCTCTCCAGTCATCTTCTCACAATCTTCATTTTCTACCTTAGCCATATTTGCCTGCTCACCAGTTTCATTCGCATGCAGGTTCCAGTTGTATTCACCGGCTTCTCTAGACAACATGGCATTGACTTATTTACTAATCCCAGTAGGCTGTGCAGACCGGCCTTGACCCCGTTCAACTCTCTCGTTTCTGCATTCTTTAGCAAAGTGCCCATACTATTGACAGTTATAGCACCTCACTTTAGACTTGTCGAATCCGGGCCTACCACCAACAAACTTTCTCCCCGTCTTATTCATGAAACGCTTGACTCGCCTCACTATCATGGCCATTTGCCATTGCAAATCCATCTCCTCCAGATCATCAGCATCGATCTGGTCATAATCCTCATCCAAAACAGCAGGGTCCACAATCTTCCCTTGTATGTAGTTCTCATATGAAGCAATAAAAGATGCATAGACTGCAAACTGCTCTTCAGCAGATTTGACACTCATTGGCATCTTGGAATAGTTATTGCTTGAGGCACTGGGAGAGAAACTACTGTTGGATGTTTGAGGTTTCGAAGCACTTGAACCTCCAGCAACAAAGCAAACATCACCGTTCATGTTTACTGAAACGTTTCCTTCATGAGAAGAGTTAGAACCTGACTCTCCTTTGGAGTAGTAAGCAGCAGATTCAGGCTTCGAACTTGAGCCTGAGTTAAGTTTGGCACCATACATACCAGGGTCTTGAATCTGATCTGTTGGTGTCTCTTTACGAACCATATTAAGCTCAAAGGTTCTGAGCTTGTTTACTGCTGTCTCCAAATCACAATTAGGAAAGTTTCTGTCTTCCCTCATCAGAACTGTGTACATTTCCCACTTCGGTGGGAGAGCATCGAGAAGCTTTTCAACTATCTCCTCTTCTCTGTAAGCAATCGAATAGTTGTTTAGCTCTGTCATTAGATGATAATATCGAGTGATAATATCATCCAGAGATTCGTTCTTCAAATATTTGAAGACAGAGAACTGAGTCTTCAACAGTTTAATCTTCGAGGCACGAATACCCACGTTCCCTTCGAATCTATTTTCAAGAGCATCCCAAAGCTCTCGAGCCGATGTATACTTTCTGAAAGTATGAAGGATCTCCTGTGGAAGAGCCATAGTGATAGCTGCGTGAGCCTTGCTTTCGGCATCGTACATCTTCTTCTCCTCTTCCTCCATCTTCCTGTACTTCTTTATCACATCCCGACCTTCGTATTCCATGGTCGGTGGAATATATCCATCCTGGATGCACACCCACATCTTTGCATCCTGGTATTTAATATACTGAATAAACCGATCCTTCCATGCAACAAAGTCGGTTCCTTTTAACATCCTTGGGGCCTTAGTGGCTGACCCCGCTTCGACTTCCATTTTCACCAATTCAAAGATGTTAATTTGCGACATCTTCTCAAAAACCCGAAAAATTCAAAAATTTGTCCAAACAGTACTAAAGGCGAAGTTAAGAATAACTTCGCTTAAGTGTTAACTTCGCTGGAAAAATTCTTAAATTCGTGTGACTCGGCGAAGTTGAGAATAACTTCGCTTACGGTAAGCGAACTTATCAGGTAAGCGAAGTTGAGGATAACTTCGCTTAGGTGAACTTAGCAGGTAAGCGAAGTTGAGGATAACTTCGCTTAGGCGAACTTATGAGGCAGGCGAAGTTGTGAATAACTTCGCTTAACCTTATATCTTCGCCGAAACCCTACTTTCAGTGACGGCAACTTCGCCTGAAGAACAGTAACTTCGCCCGATGAACACTGAAAATATTCAGATCTGTTGTTGACGATTCTACAGTTTCCGGTTGTTGTAAAGGCTTGAAAATGACTGTATATAGTGATTAGAACTCAATACGAACAAAAACTCGTCCCGTGAATAGGTCAAACGAGACGTTTTCTACACCCGCGTGAAATCCCGAACCTCACAATCGAGCCGATGGCTCTGATGCCAATTGAAGGTTCCGGGACGGATCGTACACGGGATGTCGCTATCTGCGCAGGTGCGGAATCCCTGCGTAGGTAGATACGAGCGTAGAATACATATAAAACAAACACACGAGCAATAACCGAAACACGTTATATTGATAACCCGAACACGTGACACGAGGTCACTATTACAGACTCTGACTTGTAAACACGTA
The DNA here is from genome assembly GCF_021521415.1 of Bidens hawaiensis. Classification (NCBI taxonomy): domain Eukaryota; kingdom Viridiplantae; phylum Streptophyta; class Magnoliopsida; order Asterales; family Asteraceae; genus Bidens; species Bidens hawaiensis. The sequence goes on along the minus strand of NW_027499597.1, from coordinate 29,216 downwards.
ACTCTCGAACTAATCAACTGAAACGAACCCTAACCAACCTCACGAACTCTTTTCAACTGTTACGGTGAACAGTATATATAAACACGACAACTTCGCCTCCGGCGAAGTTGTCCATAACTTCGCTTGTTCAACAAGTTCGCCTGAGCGAACTTGTTAACAACTTCGCTTGTTCAACAAGTTCGCCTAAGCGAACTTGTTGACAACTTCGCTCGTTACATAAACATAAACATAATCAAAAACATAATTACATTACAGACTCGATTACAAACGTTAGACTATGAACTACTGACATACATGTACCAACACTTTTCATTCTTTAGAAGCCATGGTTAGTTTAACTACCGATGTTTGGTCGGCACCACACGGGTTGCCCGAATCATACATATGTGTCACCGCTCATTGGGTTGATCCGGTGACATATCATCAACTTGGTTGTTCAAATAGGTCTTGACAATGAAAACATTGTGATGATTTAAAATACTTTAGACTTATGTTACAAGATGTCTTCAAAAGTGGTAAAAGAAGACATCTTGAATATAAGAACTATTGCAAGTCGGTTGAAAGAAAGTATTTGGGGCCGAATTGGGACGTTCCAACCCGTTGGAACTCAACTTGTCATATGTTAAAGTGTGCTTTTGCCCAACGCCAAACTTTACAAGGTTTTCATAACAATCTTGTTGAAGAACGCGAGGCCGATATGTTTCCGGAAAGTGTTTGGGTCCAAGTCGGTTATTTGTTGGAGTATCTTGACGTGTTCAAAAAGTCAACAACAAAATTATCGGGAGTCTATTACCCTACTAGTTGTTGGGTTTTGCAAGAATTGTACTATATGTCTTGTGTTTTTAAAAGCTTTGCGGAGAAGAACAAACTCTTCGAAAATATTGTTGCGGTGATGAAAGAAAAGTTCATAAAATATTTTGAAAACATACCGCCGGTCTTTACTTGTGCCGCCGCATTAAACCTCTATTGGAATGTTAATGGGGTTGAAACAACGATTGAGGAAATATTCGACAACTTAGGTATGCACGAGATTGACCCGAAGTTGTCGACGGAAGCGAAGGACAAGTTCAATAAAAACCTTCAAGACCTTTATGACCATTATTTTCAAATGTATGGTCCAAGCACGAGATCGTCTTTTGTGAAAATAACAACAACTAGTAGGCCGTGCAATGACCCACTTATAAACTTGATGAATGGGATTCGTGAATCGGCATCTAAGAGGCAAAGAGGAAACACACCAAGTAGCGAACTTGGTCGATATAGTGGAGCAAACTATGTTGAGGGCGCAACGGTCGACGAAATTCGCAATATTGATTTGTTGGCTTGGTGGAAAGGTAAACAAAACGAATTTCCCATTCTATCCGCCATGGCTCGTGATTTGCTTGCCGTACAAGCCTCAACGGTTGCTTCCGAGTCGGTTTTTTCACTTAGTGGGAGGGTGTTATCTATGCGAAGAACAAAACTAACTCCCGAGTCTCTAGAGGTTTGCATTTACCTAAAGGACCATTTGGATGCGGTGGATCGTGTACAACACAGGGCGAACTTTGAAGACGAAATACTAATAGAGCGTCATATTCATGATGAGGAGGCGGAGGACGGAGTTTCTTCCGATAACGAAGACGAGGGTGAAGACGAGAATGAAGACGAAGAAGAGTTGTAATTATTTGTTTTGGTAAAATTATTTGTAACTTGTTCAACTAATATTTAGTTTTGATTTGTTTTATTATAATTACTTTTGTTACTCATGATTAATTTTTGTTAATTTTTTAATAACGACGAACATTTTATTTATTTAAAAAATAACTATTACAAACATTATTAAAACATAAACGATACTAAACATAACAACTAAAACATAAAAAACAAAGTCCGTCATTTTAATCCGTGAATACTTATTTTTGGGTTGTAGAGCCGGACGACTCTCCCACTTCCGTTTTTTTAGCTTCCAACCTTCTTTTCTCTCGACAATACTTATTCGTATGTTTTCGTAATGTCGAGTTGGACCCTGCTTTAAGAAACTTCGAGCAATATTTGCAACGTGCCAACTCATGTGAGTCGGTCATGAGAAACAAATCGTAATGAACCCAAACATCGGGGCATCTTGTTGTTTCGATCACCATAACAACGTCATCATTAGTTGCCATTTGTTGTCGGTTTAAGGTTAATTGTGGTTTGGAGTGTGTTTTATAGTTTTGGAATTGGTTTAACAAGTACACAAACAAACCTTGCTATTTATAGTAAAAAAATACCTATTTGTAGTTAAAAAACCGGTTCCAACGGTCAAAAACGGCTATATAGCCGTTGGAACCGGTTCCTAACGGCTACAATATTTAAATTTCAAAAAAAACCGGTGGAACCGGTTTTTACGTAACAACCGGTTCCGGTTCATACCCTACCCGATTCTTAAAAGTTAGCATATCTGGGTATCGGTTCGGGTCGGGAACCGAACCGGTTCTTGATTGGAACCGGTTCCATTTTACAACCCGGTGTGAAAAAACCGGTTTCGAACCGGTTCGGGTTTTCCAGTTGAACCCGATTTGTGCACGTCTAATCTAGATTCATCATTTAATTTTAAATAAAAACTTTATATTTGAAAGTTTTTTAGACAACCTAACAATTTAACAAATGTGTCCTTATTTGACTATCTACCAAGTCTAGTTCATTCGCAATGCCTTTGATGCTATATACTCATTTAGTTCTATTTCTAGCCTCAGAAAAAACTTCAACTACAAGAATTATTCACACATTAGTCTAATTGTATGCCTGCCAAGCAAAACCAGTGTTTGATCAAGTTGGTTGCACCCAGAGATGGACAAAAATTGCCCAAATCAGGATCCCAAGTGAGTTAAAACCCAATCTGTACCCAGTTTGGTCATGCCAGGTTCTTATCTAACCTGGCTTCATAACCAGGCATAACTATGTTTTAAAATAACAAGAAAGCAATGTTTAAAATCACACATAAGTTGCATTACTAAAAAAGAGGTCATACAACACAAAAGTCGCACTTGTTTAAAAATAAAAACAAATAACTGCTTTCTTGGTTAAACTGCAAAAACACCTTAGAACCCGAGCTTGGTTCTGCGCCAATGCCTGCGCTTAGCGTTATACCTAAATCAAATTATAAAAAAAAACATGTAATTAGAAAACATAAACCCACTACGTAATTTTGTAGTATATGTTAAAATACCTTATGGTATTGTCAGTCCTCATGCGAATCCAGTGAGGAATAGGTCTGTTTTGTCTCATCTTTTTTGCCAACTTCTTCTTAATCATAAACGTCTTGTGTGACGGCTGCATATAAGATGAACACAAGGTTAAGCTGCTATTTGTTCAATAACAACAACAATATGGTTGCTGATATCATAGTCCTAACATCAAATGATAATCGCAACTAGAACATAACTTAAACAAAAGTGTTTTACCACTCAAATGTGAACCCAACAATGGTTGATTAAACAGATGGTCCATATTATAGTTTTGGTCCCAACTTTTCAAATATTATGGGTTTGTTACTCAATGTTTGCTAACCCGTGAGTGGATGCCACTTAAATTTCTACTAAGATTTGATTAAATGAATATTATACATATCCCTTTATTAAAACAAAAAGAAATTAAATGACTATTTGTCTTTAGTCTCTTACCTATAAATTCATGAAAATTTATGGTTTTAACATAGATTGTCACACATTCATGTGTTTTGGGCGTAATCATGGTACTAGATGCCTTATAAGTCTTTTCAATTATAAACAACGAATGATATGTTACGTAAGCAACCAAGCCCAAATAAGCGGTTGGGCAAAATTGTTCAAAAAACATCCCTACCTCTTGCATAAAACATCATTAACTGTCTAAAATTAAAAAGACTTATAAGGCATGTTACCTAAACTGAATGAAATGGTGAGGTGACAGCCTAGTATCAAAATCATAATTAAAACAATCACCTCATTACAAACTGATAACGGAAATATCTCCTATGCAACTCGAATCCTCATAACTTAAATATAATAAACAAATATCAAAATCGACTCAAAACAGTGTTTGATCAACAACATTGGTAGAAACAATCAAACAAGATAAAATTCAATAACTTGTAACTGTGAAAGCCTGCTAATCCACCCCAATAGAAATGAGATGTATCAAAACAACTAACAAAACACAAAACCCAAGATCAAATGTAACTCTATCTTAATAAAAAACCAATCACAAACTATAAAGTTCTCATGAAATCAAATAATTGCATAAAACCCAAAACAATTTCGATACAAATAACACAGAACAATATTACGGAAAGAAAAGTTATCATGGCGTTAGAAAGAAAAGTGAGAGCGGCGGCGTGAAGCTCAAATGCTAAAGAAAGAAAGAGGTTTAGAATAATAAAATATGTAGCAAGCTAGGTTTCAGTGGGAGAAAGAAAAGGGCTCAAAGCCCAGTTACTATGTGGGCTTCTGCCTTCTGGAAACAAGTTAAAGACCGGTCAAACCATGAGCTACGTGTAGAGGTGCACAAGAAACCCGAATTCGAACCGGACCCCAAAAAAAACTTCGAATCGGTTTTTGTTATACCCGGGGTTTCTAATACCTGAATCCGTACATGACCCTACCCATAGGGTACAGATAGGGTATGCATTTCAGTACCAAAACATGTACCCGAACCGGATCCGATTTGTACCTCGTAATGCCCGAAAACCGGAACTGATACCATACCTGGATCGGGTTTTTCCAATACCCAAAACCAGGTTTTTCAAATACCCGATCTATCCCTGGAAAAAATACCCCTAGAGAGTGCAACCCTTAAAAAAATTCAATCTATATCTGAAAAATACTCGAAAAAAAACCCGAAAAACCCCAAAAATAGGGTTTTTCAATACCCGGATTTAGATTACCTGGTTCTATACTCGACCCGAACCCGATACACAATGTATGGTTTTTAGAGGCAATACCTGGACCAAAACCCGACCGAGGGATGGTTCTACTAGAACCCGGTTCCATACCCGGAACTGGGTATTTCAAAAACCCGATTTGTGCACCTCTAGCTACATAGGATTGATATGTCAATAAAATTTTTTAAAGGAGATGAAAGTTCAGGGGAGGGGGTGTGACTAGTAGAGGAGGAGGTACGTTTAGCCTATCCCTTTGGGATTTTCCCCAGGATCTTTATGATCAAACCTATTTTGGGGTTATCCCCAGGATCTTTATGATTAAACCTATTTTGGGATTTTCCAATCATTAGGATAACCTAATCATCTCAACTATTATCTTAACATATCTTGCAGGATCTTAAGGTTCAGTCCAAGAAAAAGGTTATGACAATTGATTGTCTTCAAACTTCAAAGATCTCTAGTTCTTATCCATATAGACCTCATCCTATCCAAAATAGGATTCTTCCATCAGAGATATTAAAAAGTTTTCTTAAGAACAGTTACGGCTTCGTTCCGAAACTCAGGATCCCTCCACCTTGAATTGTTCATTGTATTACAAACTGAAATTAAAATGGTTCAAAAGAACACCACCACATGACAAAGAAAAGTGAGTTGTTTAGAGTACAGCCATATCGAAAGCTAGCAAATAAAAACCATTAGACAAGAAGGGGCTCAGACCTTGTCTTAAATATCCACCATTGCCCTTCTTTGAAGCCTGCAACCATCCCGGCATGCATGACCTTGTCACCATCGCCATTATCAACCTTAGCATCTCCAACCTTGTTCTGAACAGTCTTTCTCGTCTCAGCAGGATCTAAGACTCAGCGCTTAGCTTTTCCTCCCTAACCTTCAGACCTTTGAGATCTCAGGATGCCTTATCAAACCTAGGATTCATGGCCACTTCCATCAGCATAACCCCGGCACGGCAAATGGAGTGAGAAACAAATAATTGAATATGCATTTTAAAATCCTACAGCTCATTGGCATAAGCAGCCTTGATTGCCCCGAGATCGTTCTTCAGCCAGACACATAGCTCAGACTCCTTTTTAAGACAAAGGGATTTAGCCTCGTTGATCTTGGAAATGTCGTCCATTTTCTCCCTACATGCCTCAAGCTCCTACACAATGCTGCTATGGATCCTCATGATCTGCTCAGGTCCCTGCAAAGATACAAACATGTTAGTTTCGCAATACAATTCAAAATGAATCAGGAATGGTGGAAATTCTGACATGCTGGATGATAGGTTGAAGATTTTCAAAAGGCCAGAGTTTCAATAGTATGCCCAACTACTTCAACCCCCTTTCTCTTCTTTGATGAGGAGGGCTTGCTCTTGGAATATGGAACAGGTGGTTTTGAGACCTCAACAACGGCTGGATTCTTCTTCTTGATAATATTCTCGCGATCCTCTACATCATAAGACCTTGTTTGGCTTAAAGAAAAGAGATCAGCATCGGTGTGAATTTTAAGAAAAAGACATTTCAAATCCCAAGAGAGATACTTACTAGGCATGCTTTCTGAGAAGTGGTTAGTAGAGGAAGAAGTAGGGATTTCAAGACGAAAGATCCTTATTGTGTATGGGATCCTCATAATGTCAAGGATCCTCCTGCAAGCCTCTGCTGTTTGTGGTGCAAGATACTCAAACTTTGATGCTACAATAAAAAAGAAAAAGATAAGTATTCACCTTATTTATTTATTTGTTTGATTTCTATTTAACCCTACTCTTAGCAACCCATTGGAACCGCCCGAATAGAATCCCTCGGACAAAAAAGAACTTCCTATTCCATTCCCCGTCGTTTTTAATGTTTTTAGGATCATATGAGTCTGGCCACGGATGATTTGAAACAAAAATTTACCGGAGCCGTGGGTTCTCAAGCAATAGACAATGGCTAAATCGGAGATATCGAAGTCTAGATTGCGGATGGTGATAATGTGATTCAGGATAAACAAAATCCTCCAAACCATTGGCCTTATTTGGGCGTAACTCAGGCTGGTGATGTTGAACAACTTGGAAATAAAAGGTGGGAAAAGATAGGACATACCAAGACAAAAAGGATAATAAGTGAAGCAAACCCAAGTTTTGGAAATGAGGTTGGATCACATCTGTTTCTCGAAAGGACGAATGATGCTTCCTTTAGGGAATACCTCTTCGGCTTGAAGACGAGCGATATCACGATCGGTGAAACTACAGGTTTCGAGATTCGGAAAGGCGAGTAGTTCCTGGTTAAGAAACTCTTCGTCGTAATCCTCAGTGGATGATACAGAAGATCTTGTCACAACCCCCGATCCCTATACCTCGGGAGGGGAATCGTTAACGTTGAGTGGTGGTATCGGTGTTTATTGAAATAAATTTGTAGTTGAATATTTCATCAGAACCGTAGTTAGGAAAAATGATCAGAATTATAAATACACCATGATTCTTATTTCATAAACTAGGAATCAAACCCATTTTTATACAAATATAAGTTTTATAGGGATAAACCCTAGTTTACAAAACACGTTTCTCTATTCTGGTGACAAGCCACTTATTTAAGCTGAAAGCCCACATGCATCATTCCTTTGTCTCTAACAAGTCAACTGAAACACGTTCAAAAAATATTTGATCGTCAGAAATACTAAAAAGAACATTCACATGTAAATGACACATTTTACAGGTACGCCATTAAGATGTTTTAAAGTCTGCCTGCTTACAAAACACCGAAAGGTACTTGTCACTCGAACGTATCTATGACTGTGGTCGTATTACTTATTGGCTAACACTTGTCCAATAAGTAACGTGTAATAGACCAGTAGGCAAGCATTGTATAAAAAACCCCACAATACCAATAGTAATCATCCCGTAAGTCTACAGAGACTTAATCACTACAATGTACTTTAAAACATTTTGAAAATATTTTGAAAGCATTAAGATTATCTGTCATGAGTTTAATAGGTTTAAAAATCATTATGGCAGTATTGGAAAACCAATTGTCTCACGCAAATATGAGTGGTATAAAAACTCGAATGTCTAACCTTGTAAGTTTATAATTAACTAGCGCTTCCTAGTATTAAACACATAGGTTAAACACGCGTAGCGTGAAGGAACAAGTTTTCAGAAACATGAAGGTGCATGCTTGGCATAAAAGAGTATTACTATGGAGACTTATCTTCTTTTAAAGAGCTTCCAAATTTTTCTTACTTTCCATGTGGGACAAGAACTCAGTTTCATATATATACCAAGGTGGAATGATTCCATTTATTTTCCTCCACCAGTTTGGGATGGATTTCACTTCTTTTCTTCTCTTCACTTTTCCTTTTATTTGTATTATGGGTTCTTATAGATCTAGTTCTCTTCTTCGCCCTTAGAGACTGTAATTATGGCGGAAAAGAAAGAACCCGTCGGAAAATCCAAGAAGAAAAAATGGAGAGAGAGAGAGAATTACCTTGATTCCGGATTTGAGATGAAGATAAATAAGGCTTGAATGGAGTAATTATAGGCACTTATCCCTACATTTAAGATGTGGTGGTTAATTTGCTTGGGAATTTGATCCAAATCTTTTCACATTAGCTGGGCCGACGTCATCAAGATAAGAATAAAAATAAATATATTATAGTTGTAAAGTTGTTTACAACTGAAATATTTTTTGGGGACATTATTATGAGTCAATTTCTCGACTAAGATCCTAACTAGTATCTTGGACGATATCCTAACACCCGGGATCCTTAGCAGGTTCGGAATCATGAGCCTTCTTTTATTTAAACTAACCAATATGCTTGGAGGTAACTCACTGAGTAACAACCTGAAACGACTAGTAGACCGAGTCTTGATGATATCTTGGATTTCGAATTGAAGAGCATGTGGGGAAGAAGAATGGGTCTTGCAATTGTCACATGGCTAGGGTTTTCTGATTTTTAGCATAGTTTGTTATTTCTTTTTTCTATAAAAGAAGGCTCACCATCTTCATCCTTCATGAGTAAAGGTGTTGATGAAAGATATTCTTTTAAGTCTTCAAGCGCCTTCTCATGCCTTTGTGCCCATTCGAACTTCTTGTTAATCTTTAGGATATCAAATAAGTCTTTGCACCTTTCTGAGGACCTTGAGATGAATCTGTTCAGGGCTGGGACCCTACCAGTTAATCTCTGAACATCCTTTACATTGACTGGTGATTTTAAGTTCATAATGGCCTTGATCTGCTCTGGACTTGCTTCTATCCCTCCTTTTGTGACCATGTAACCCATGAACTTTCCTGCTCCCACCCCAAAAAGTGGCATTTGGAAGGGTTCAACTTCATATTGTACCTGCCGAGGATATAGAAGGCTTCTCGAAGATCCTGGAGGATCCCCAGCTTTCTTTGACTTCACCACCATATGATCAGTGTGTCTCCCAGTGTATCTTTGAACATCATGTTGACTAGTCTTTGATACGTTACGTCTGCATTTTTTAAACCAAATGGCATAACAATGTAACAATATATACATGTCAATGTCGTATCTTCTTGATTCGAGGGTTCCATTTGGATCTGTTGGAATCCTAAAGAAGCATCCATGAAGGTTAGCATTTCATGCCCTGTAGTCGCATCCACCATCGAGTCTATATGCAACAAAGGGAAAGGATCATTGGGGCAAGCTTTGTTGAGGTCGTTGCAGTCAACACAAACTTTCCACTAGCCATTCTTCTTACGTACTACTACCACGTTAGCCAACATTCTAGGGAACTTCACCTCCATGATTATTCCAGCTTTCAATAGTCTTTCAACTTCCTCTCGGATAATAACATTTCTTTCTGGTGTAAACTTCCTCCTCTATTGTTAGATAGGCCCGATAATTTTGTCCAAACCTAACTTGTAATTATAACGTTTTTAGAAATACCTGTCATATCCTCATGCTTCATGCAAAGGTGGAGATTTTGATTTTGAGGAACTTGACCAACTTATCTTCAATATCTTTGGTAATCTCGGTCCCTATAAATACGCTGATGTCGGTATCCTGATCATCTAGTTGTACTTCTTTAATTTCATGTCCAGCTGCTTCCAGGACATCAAGTGTTTTTGTTCTTTGATTTCTATGTGTTGGTTTGATTCGCTGTCGGTTTCATTGACGAGGCATAATAGTCTTTAGCTTCTTGTTGATCACCTTGGATCTTAACAGTCCTCCAAGGCGTTGGCATCTTGATACATTAGCGATAGGTTGAAGGGATTGATTTCATATCATGGATCCAGAATCTGCCTAAGATAATGTTAAAAGAGGTTAATGCACCAATAACACAAAACTTATGGATTGAGTTTAGTCCCTCAACGTGAACAGGACGCTTGATTCTCCTATAGGATTCTTGGCTTCACCACTGAATCCCATCAAGACCAAAGATTTTGTTACAATCTCGGATTCATGAATGTTCATTCTTTTCAAGGTTTCTAGCTAGATGATATTCACTGAGCTTCCGTTGTCCACTAGAATCTTGCGTACAAAACAATTAGCAACATAAAAGGTTATAACCAAACTATCATGATGAGGATCCTGAATGTTATTCTGGTCATCATCATCGAATAAGACTTTGACTTCCTTGGTCAAGGTCATTGTCTTGGTTGGTTGGTCCCTCTAGCCTATATATTTTGGCTTATTTGGCATTCTTCTTAGCTGCCGAGCAGGAAGTACCGCATATATCCGAACCTCCTGAAATAACATTCACGATTTGAGCACATGGAGGCGGGGATTTCGCCCTTTTGGGATCCTTCTCGAGATCTCGATTTATGTTCTTCTTCCCTAGCAGTTCCTTTAAGTGACCCTTGCTGAGTAGATAGATAATTTCTCTTCCTAGAGCAATGCAATCTTATATTATGTTACCAAAATCTTCATGAAAAACACAAAACTTGGATTTATACAAGCAACATTTTTATCGTTCTTGTGTGGTCATCTTGCTTTTTCACCTAGATCCTGCATAGCACACATTAATCCATGAATATCAACTGAAAAAAATAAACATTTAAATTATGATAAGACTCATCATTCTCATCGTCATCCACCATATTGACCTTGCCGTTTATGGAATATGGCTTGGATTTGTATGGTTTGGACGATGGAAACTCTGACTTCCTATTTGTGTGGTTGTAGTTGTTGGAATTGTCCAGTCTTTGATCGAACATCTTGTCCTCTAGTTTGATGAACTTTAAGTCCCAGGTTCCTCTCTTCGTCCAGGTTTATGCAAAGATTCATAAAGAGCTATCTTTCTTGATCCCCATTTTGAAAGCTTGCACCACCATTGCTACGTGAAGCTTGGGATCTCCAAGGCTTCCCTGCTGAACATGCTGACATAATCACTATGGGATTCTTCACACTAAAACTGGTTAACCTTTCGAAGCTTCTCCTACACGAAAACTGATTATTAAATAAATTAACCAATGAGAAAAATATTGAATAGAGAAGGGAGGAACACTTAGCATTTAGGGCGGCACTAGTCAAGGTTGAACCAAAACCTTTTCATAGGCAGGCTTCTTTGAGATTCTGAATTATTCGGCGACATGCTCCTTGGGATCCGATGTTCCATCATACAACTTCATTCTTGGAGTTTGGAATCGCTTTGGGATCTCAGTATCACATATGGGGTGGTTGTGAATCTCAAGATCATGTGACAGCTTGGAGCCACTTCTGGAATTTCCTAAACTTGTCTTAGGAACGCTGGAGATCAATTCCTTCAGTTTTTGCAATTCCTTCTGCACCATTGGACTAATACTGGAATCCCGTGGTGCATCAAGATTAATCACATGCAAATCAAAATTATTATTAAAGTTACCGGCATCGGGATTCTAGGCTGAGAATGGAAGAATGACAATAGAATCCCTAGTGACAGCACTCTGCGTATTCTGGATGGTATCACTTGTTCTTGTTGCTGGTTATATGGGTAGGAAATCATCATAGCGATTCCTTTATGATCCTGACACTTCAAAATTCAATTCTCTTGGCATCAATGGAGTGAAGGATTCCTCCACTGGCTTCTTTTCTTGTGCCCGAATATCCTGGAGCTCCCTCATGACGAAAATGTTGGTTTCCTTCTGAGTTTGTATGTTTTCATTCGTCTGCATTAAATATTAAGTATATCATTGTTAGACATGAGAACATGTCTCGTGTTGGAAGACCCTGCTCCTTAAGTCGTTGTAGGAGGATACACGTCACCTGATCCTCCGGCTCATGAGATGTTGATGTTGGCGTTGGCCGTCTTTCTCTGCGCAACAGGTGGAGGAGGAAGTGGTTGACACACTCCGGAAATAGCGGATGACATGGAGGAAGAAGCAACTTTGGATTGAGAAGCCAATTCCGTGTAAAATTTTGTAAGGTAATGGTTTAAAGAGAATCTAAGGAAGGATTTGAAGATGATAAACACCACTTGCCTCACGGTGGCGCCAAACCATTTTGGTCAAAAGTTATCGTATCAATAATTGAACAAATTTGTTAAGTGAGGTAGAGTGTTCTAAAACAATGGTAAGTAAATACGGTAAAAGTAAAGGGGTGACACAACGATGTAGCGAGAAGAAGCCTTAGATCCTGGTGAGGATTCTCGGAAAAAACCTCGGGAGGGGAAAATTATCCCCTGCCTCCATTTATTAAACGAAAATAAGTACAACTCGAGAGCAAGTGTTGTTCGAAGCTAGTAATTACAGAGAGTGTTCAAAGTGTGTGTGTTATGTGTCCCTTTATCGATCAACAATGCCTCATTATATAGTGAAAGAAAATAACTAATATTCCCAATGTCTTGCTTTTCAACTTGGGTAACTATAACACCCCGCCCGCGCTAGGGCTGACAGTGTCACATTACAGTAGGTCAGAATTCAATTGCACCATTTTCATTAATGATAAAACATTACATTTTCAAAATAAATACAAAAATTGTATACATAACATCATTCAATTCTTCTTTTTATAAAACTTCATCTTTAAGTTTTTCCCCTTGAGCCCTCGATCAGATCATTCCCTTCCAGATAGCTCTGTTACCTGACATACATATAAAAGACATATGCCCGCCTGAGTAAAAATACTCAGTGGGACAACAACTATAAAATAATAATGCAATGTCCTGTTAAAATAACTATCAATCAATCAATATATATATACATACACATTCAATAATTCACATTCTCTTGGTCAATTCGTCACATTCACTTGGTCACTTACACTTTTTCAACGCGTCACCTTTTTGGTGCGTCGCAATCAATTAGTCAATGCGTCAATAATTCAATAGATCTACATATAACTATTTATATATATAATAAATACACTATTATCACATAAGCAATTTAAATAACGAATTAAAATTCCCTATTACGAAGTAATGGAAACCAAAACCGTACACATAAGTTGTTAAGAGGTCCAAACCTGAATTGATGAATGACACTAACCAAAAGAAAGAATCCTTGAACGATAGTAAACGTTGTGAACACCTATTAGTATTGTTAAAATAAAGAGTTTAATTTCCTTTTTTATAACTTCTTCGTTAAATAAAAGAGTAACTAAATGTATATGTTTATTTAATAAAATATTTCAAATAACTTGTTATAAAAACAAATGAGTAGATGGTTCAATCCCAAACCCCAAACTAACAAAGAACTCAAAACCCACTTGATTTCCTTTAGGGACTTTATGAAGTAATTTAATAATAGTAATGAAACAGAATGGTGTAATTAAAAGCAATATATATATATATATAGGTGTAATTAAAAGCAATATATATATATATGATTGATTTTTTTTGAGAACCACTTTGAGTTTTAAGAACTCGAAAGAACTCAACGTAACAATTTTTTTTCGATTTTTTTACACATGTGTAATACGTAAGTGTAAGTGATGTACAAAAAATTACGGTATTTTTTTACACACCGAATCGACTTTTTTACACATGTGTAACTAACGTTTAAGCTTGTGTAATTATCAAAAATACTTATTCTCTCTACTTGCTTTCTTTTTTTAATTAAATTTAATCCCAACCACAGATGGCCTGCAGAGCTTGGCCGGAGAATGAGTGGCGACGGCGGCAACTTAGCTTAATGACGGATAGAGATTTTGGGTGAGGGAAAGGGGTAGTGGCTGAGGTTTGCCACAAACGAGTGGACTCGTATGTTCTTATAGGGTTTTCCAAACGTGTAGCTCAAGTCGATGAATCCCGAAAATATTTGGGTCTATGATTATATCCCTAATTAACTCGATCATTGACAGTTATAAACACGAGATTTGAGACTTGAGAGGCATGTTTTACGCGTACGAGTTATTTAGCAAGTTTACTGGCTTGAATTGGGTTTGATACGACTTCGCCGGAAATCACGGGTCTATGGGTGACGGAAGGTAAGATGAAAGCAGGAAAGAAATCTTGATGAAAAACAAATATTTCATCTTACCCCCTTAAGTTTTAAGGAGTTCACAGCTTATTTTTAAACTTTCAATAATCAAAACAAACCATTAACTTTACTAATTATCATTATCCATACTAACTTAAACCCAATACAGGTTTCAATTAATCCTGATTACACTTGCGAAAATAAATATCTACTTAAAGACATTAAATTTTAGGGTTTCGAAAGATTGGGATATTACAGCAACACTCATGACCGTTGTGGACTTGTATTCACGTGTTAATTAGCTGGAACTCCAGTTCTTCAGGCCGACCAGGTCTATTAGTCGTTTTGTTGTTGATTAAAGGAGTAACCTGGAAGGAATATTAATAAATATAATATTAACAAAAGTAACTAATTCCGAGGATCTTGCCTATTTAAAAGGTTTTCCACTTGGTCATCACCCATAGTCGTTACAAACTCATTCCACGCGTTTTCTTCAATTTTTTGACGAGTCTTTAGGGTTAATTAAATCACCAATGGTCACCTGCACGAATAACTCGAAGCCAAGGCTGAAATAAACCGTACACCACAATTTCCCCTAGTAAAGGCCGTGTAAAATCAGTGGTTATGTCTACTTTAAAGAAAACCGGCAAGGGTACTAGGGTTGCCGAGGCCTCGTCGGAGGAGGGGGGGAAAGAATAAAACGGTGAAGAGATGGGATGAGATTCCCTGCAAGTTGAAACAGCCTGAGCTTGATAGTCTCATTGCTTCTCAGGGTTTTCTCCCTGAGTATGGTTGTCTGCTCCCGGCAGCTGGGCAGAAGGCTGCGGATCCTCCTGCCGGCTATATCTCTCTATATTCTCATTTTTTTACTCACTGTAACCTTCGTCTTCCGATGACAAGGTTTATAGGTGCGCTCCTTCAATTTTATGGGATTCACATATCCCAGTTCATCCTTTTGGGTTGGTGCGCATGACTCATTTTGAGTTTATGTGCAGAGCTCAGCGCGAAGAGCCTACTCCTCGCCGCTTTCAATATTTCTATAAACCAAAGGTTCAAGATTCTTGTTTTCGTTTACTCCGCGCAGTCAGAAGGTTAAATGCTCTACTGTCACTTTTAAGAGCCTTCATGACTGGACTGAGAAGTTTTTTCTACGTCAAGGCTGGTGTGATTCCAATCCGCATGACTATGCGCGCGATCACTTCTGCGCCCAGCGGTTGACAATGTTCTTAAGAACCCAACGGGCACATGGGTTAAGAAGTTATCCGCTGAACCATCCCCCGCCAATAATATTTGCGAGGAAGCGCTGGTGGGGGTTGGTATGAGCAAGAGGTGGACTGACAGCGAGACTGAGCCTGTCATCCAGGTTGATGGCTCAGGTGGGTTGTTTGTTCATTGCGTTAATTTTGCGCGAGTATAATTCGTTTTGCTGATATCACTTGTCTTGTTTTATGTAGAAAGCAAGGAATACATCCACGCCGCCTATGACGAGCATACGGAGGGGGGATCTGCTGCGCTGAACCCCTGGGGAAACCGCCTTTCCTGATCGTTTTGACGATATGTTTAATCCTGTTGACTTAGAATTTTGCTTTGACAGCGATGCGCCTGGTAAGCCCTTGTATTTGTGTTTAGGCCCTTAGAATACCAAATTTGGTTTTAACATTTCTGTTGCGCGTATTGTAGATGCGCTCGCCAATTACGAGTTGGAGCTGTGGAAGAGGAATGGGAGGAGGAAGAAGCTGAAACGCAAAAACTCAAGCGCAAGGCTAAAGGCAAAACTGGCGCAGGGGCCAGTAAAAAACAGAAAAAAGATGATGCCTCTGTTGCCCAGAATCTTCCTCCTACTCAAGTGAAGGGACTTGGGAAAACCAAAGGTTTTACTTCCAAGTTTTCCTCGTCTTCTTTGCCTCAAGGTGTGGGCAATCCTCCAGTCCACACGAGGTATGGTGCTGCCACCTCATCTTTGCGCGTGGCGGACAAGGGAAGCGGTGCTGCGCATGCTGTTTCGTCTTCTCCAACAGGTATACTTTGTTTATATTTTGTGGTTTTATGAGCGTGATTCCGATAGAGTTATTAATGAAGCTTTGTTCACTCAAATGTTTGTAGAGCCGGCAACGTTGGTGGCTCAACCTTAGGCGCAGCAAGGTGCCAAGGCTGTGCCGAAGGTTGTTTTGAAGTCCTCTGTTTTGCCCTCAAAAAAAGGGAAAATGGACTTCATGGCGATGTTTAATTCGCGGACTGCGGTGCGCCAAGGTATCTATGCGCTTTGATTGTCTGATTCTTTCCTTTAGTTCATGTCATGAATCATTTCTCCTTGTTGGTTTTTTCATAGGAATTATAGCTGGCACACAAGCTGCTGGTGGCACTGCTAGCGCTGGCGCCGTTAGTTCTGCTCCTGCTCCAACAAGTACTGAATCTCCCCTCACTGAGATCACTAAGGAGCAGGAGACTATTTTTCGCGATGCTCTAACAGCGTCAAGACCTCCCTCACCTCCTCCTGCGCGCAGCTTTCCTCGTGAGACTATTTTTGATTCTTCCAAGTCGCAGGAGAAGAGACCTGTTATAGAGGATGATGAGGAGGTTAATTTTGAAAATTCTGATCGTGGCCGCGTAAGCCCTATAGCGCCACGAGATTTCGTGGCGCAAACCTTTTTCTCATGGGGCAGGCAGGAGCTCATCAGCTGGCGCCAATCTTTCTGCCGGTTCTCCTCAGGTATAAGTTTATTTTTCTCCGCTGTGCAGACTTCCAAATTAGTGTTTAGATAACTAAAACGTTTCTTTGCGTTGCTTTGTGTTGCAGGGAGCCGATCACATATACCGCCCCGAGCTAGAGTATCACTAAAGAGAGCTCATTCCCAATCCTTGGGCGTATGTGAAGGACTTTTGGCTCACTCCGTTCCTCCAGCTGAAAGGATGTTTCAAGAGGACCGCGCTCGCGTGGATTTGCTTAATGACCACCTTTTTGCTGGGTCTGCGTTTTTTGCTGCCTCCCAAGAGCTTCGCAATGATTATATAAAGGTACGTGATGCCCTTGCGGAGGCCAAGCAAGAGGCTAAGATTTCTGCTTGGAATCTTTCTGATGCCCGAGAGAAGGCTGAGAAACTCCAAGCAGAACTTAGCGAGAACCGGTCAAGTGCCAACGCTGCTTTTGTGAAGCGCGGGCTTGAGCTGCAAGCTGCGCGGGATAAATTGCAAGTGGCAGAGGCAGATGCGGCCAAGTACGCGCGTCAAGCGCGTGACCTGGAGTTGGCGGTGGAGGCGTGTGACCAAAACTATTGCGCAGGTTAATACTGAAAAATCTTTATTGGAGAGTGAGGTTGCGCGCCTGAAGAAAGAGCTCGACGCTGCGCGAGCGGAAAAGAATGAAGCCTTGGCGGCAGCAGCGTCTGACAAAGAAGAGCTAAAACAAGCTAAGGAAAACTGTTGAGTTGTTAAACTCCCTCAAATCCCTGCTCTTGAGACGTTTGTTTCTTCCCTCGCGCAGGACCATCAATGGCTAATTTCACAGGGTGTGACTCGTTGCGCTTATGCGATGAAATACTCAGACGAGTTTCAGACCCTTGTGATGGACTGTAATGCGGCGTCGCGCTTGGTGGGTCGGGTTGAGGGGTTTAAGCATGGTTATGAATATGGCATGCTAAAGAGGAATCCATCCGACTACCCTTATCAGCTCGACACTGTCTGCGCTGACATGGCTGAGGTGGGGGAGAAGTACTTGAATACTCCAATTCCCATCCTTGAGCAGGTATTTTAACCTTAATGAGTTTACTCGACTTATTTTCATAATCTTTGTACTTTATACTGTTCCTTGTGGCTTGCAGATAGCCGCGCTTGCTGACCAGCCCGATCTTGGCGCTTTAAAGAAATTACTTGATGAATGTGAAGGGACTGGTGGCAGTGATGATGGCGCGGGCAACGCTACCTCTGCCAGCGGCTCTAGCGTGGCCAAAGGACCTACTCCTGACGCTATCATGACAGAAGATGACTATATATTCAAGACGAACAGCTTGATTATGGTAAGTTTGGAGATGACGAGGAGCGGGCTGCGCCAGATGCTGAGGGAGGAAATAATGATGAGGAAGAGGCTGATATTGACATAGAGACTTGAAAAGCCCTTCTTTTTTTTTTTTTTTTTTTTTTGTGTTTGTGGTTTTTACCTCATCATTTGTAAATTTGTAAACTTCTATGTTTCGGAATGAAATTTTGTTTTTTCCCTTATTCGCATCTTGCGCATTCCCAATTCATCTCTCTATATTGCATGTGTGTGCTTGTTGAATATAAGGTATGCTTATACATTGAAACTTGAACAAGGTTGTAAGGAAATTATTTTTACTTAATCCTTAACAGTTGTCATATTTTAAGTTATTTTGCGATATTCTGAATATGCTGACACGTGCCTTGGCATTTCATTATTCCTCTTTTGCGCGACGTTATCTTGCATTTATTATAGGGAATTATGAATGAGTTTTTTAGCCTTTACGTGTCAGTATGTGTTACTCTGCATATATCCATTATAATCCCATGCGCGGGCCCCGACCTGAGACCTTAACAACTATACTTTGGCATGTGCTTTGCCTTGGTTGTGCCTAGGTATTTTTATGGTCCAGTTGCGCAATACGTAGGATGGATGCTATGAGTAATTTGAGCTAAGGCTCATATTATTGGGCTAAGGCCCTTACGTTTTAGAGTTAAAACTCGTTAACGCGTCTGAGCTTGAAGCTCGCGCATGTATGTTTTACTTCGTTTTATTTTTAGTTTGATGTCAATACAATGTTGTCATATTGCTCAAAAATTAATAAAGGGAAGTGTGAAACATGTATGCAAAAGGTAATAGAACGCATAGAGCGTATCATTATTCATAATGGCTTAAAAAGCCTTGATTACAAACTTGACAACTTTTACATGAAACATTTTCTAAGTTGTGCTGCGTTCCATGTGCGCGGGATCTTCTTTCCATTTAAATCTATTAAAGCGTATGCGCCTTTTCCCAATTCTTCCGAGACTTGATAAGGTCCCTCCCAGTTGGGAGACATCTTTCCCGGGGGTATTGCGCGACTAGCTTCATTGTTCGAAGGACAAAATCATTCTTCTTGAAGTGGCATTCTTTTACGCGCTGATTGTAGTATTTTTCTAGCTTTTTCTTGTATTTGGCTTCACTGATGATAGCCGCCTCTCTGCGTCCCTCAAGTAAATTGAGATCCAGCCTCTTTTCATGCTCGTTATCCGTCTTTACTCATCATGAGCACTCTATAGGATGGGCATCCAATCTCTGCTGGAATTATAGCCTCCGTTCCATAGGTTAGGCTGAACGGGGACTCGCCATTGCTGGTTTTGCTTAATGTCCTGTGCGCCCACAGGACATTGGGTAACTCCTCGACCCATGCATGGGACTCTCCCTCCAACCTTTTCTTCATGCCCATTCAGCAAGCTTTGGTTCGCAGCGTTCCACTTGGCCATTCCCTTGAGGGTGGTATACTGAAGTGAAGACCTGATTGATGTGTATGACATCCGTGGCAAAACCGAGTACACCTTAGTACTTACAAACTCGAATAAGCGTTTAACCGCTTATTGCGTAACGAACAAACGAATAACCAAACGGGTCTGGTTATGGTCCGGATATCCCAGGGTGCCATCTATAAGTGATATACGATCTATGCAAGCTAAAATATTAGTAATATGGCCTTAGTTCGATAGCAATCAAGTTAAACCGAAAACATGCTCGTTTAACTACCCGCTATGGACTTAAACGCGAAAGATAGTTACAAACCAAGCATTGTATCATCCGTTAAGCCAAAAAAGACTTACCAAACACTTACTTGAAATGTTTTAAGCGATCCGTGAAAATATTTTCGATTTTTACAAACGTATGGTATGTTTTTTAAATTTACACAAAAACAGCCGAAAAACACTCGTTTTCGCACTGTTTGTCGTACCCGTTATATTTTTCGCGCCAAAAACCAAACCCGAAATAAATTTAGACTCGGCATTTCACGTTCGGCGCACGTAAATCGAGAAAAGTGGGCCAAATGGGCCCAAAAGGGGACCCAACAAGCCCAGCCCGCCAAAGAAGACTTTTCCCCCCTTAAACCCTTTTCATATTTAAACAAGTCCAAGATAGTTTTGAAGCCATTTTTCTTGTGGAGAAATCTGTAGAACAACCTGGTCCACTCAAAACCCAGCAAGAACAAGGTAAAAAGCTTCATTGTTTGGCTAAGTTTAACTCGTTTAAACTCGATTAATACCATATAAACATAGCTTGATTGCCAAAAATCATTCCTAACCATGTAAAAACCTAAAAATGGTCCATAAACATTTTTTGATCATACACATGGTGAGGAACCTGGTTTGATAGTTTTTTTGGCCATAAACAAGGATTAAAGGGTTGAAACGACATTTTTACGGTTCAAAAGTTCGTTTTTGTGCACTAGCCGAAACCCTAAGTTAAAGGGCTGTTTTATTGATGAAACCTGCTTGGTTTGTGATATAGGACTTGTACCTAGCTTTCTTAGAAGCACAGAACCTGAAAACTTGATTAAAAAGTCAGAAACGAGCCAAACCGCTAAGGTAATACCGAAACACTCGCTTACGGGCTATTTAGGTTAAGGTTGTGATGTGCATATTTTTAGGACTTGAAATTTTGCAGGGACATCAGGGACTATGTCAATAAGTCCTTGTTCAAATTTGGTAATTTTTCGACCATCCGAGAATATTTGGCGAATTTATTACGAATTGGGACGTTTATTTGGGAAAAATAGCTAAAATACTTCAAAAATTATGAAATTTTTCTGGGAACTCAGATATTATGTATTTTGATGACATATTAATTTTGAGATCATTTGAGAAGTCTAAAGGTGTTTTGTACATATGCGTTTGTGCGAATTTTTATAGCCGAATTTGGGCCGAAAAGAATATTGAACAAGCTGTTTACATTCTGGAATTGATATAGATTGTTTTGGGACATGATTTGAGTATTCAGGAATTTTGGTGGAATTTTTGGAAGTTGTTTGGGATAAACGGACGATATTCCAGGCGAAATATAGCTGATAAAATGAATTTTATAAATTAATAAATCAATAAATAATTCCAGAAATATTTTTATAAAAATCTACATATTTTATTTGATAAGTGGCTAAATTTTCATAATTTAATGATTAACGGTTAATTAATTATACTAATATGAAGATTAAGCAAATTCAGTTTTTATAAAAACAGGTAAGTTCGCGACTAACGAACCTGCGGGAATATCAAAACACCAAGAGTGATCAAAAATCATATTTTTGGATTAATTAAGTAAAAACCGAACTTTTCTATGAGAAACCTGGACAATCCGGATAGATTGTGCGCGTTTCTTCTTAAATCAAACTGAATAAACGGAAACGGGCCCCGAGGCTAATCCGGTACCCTAGTATGTGATCATTCTTTATAGCTTAAATCATTTTATTAACCAATACATTTACCCAAGCTTATTTCCCTATAACTGTTTTCTGAACGCGTAAACAAACAACTTGGCCCAGCTGGGAAAACGGGAATCTGAGCCAAGTTCGGTTTTAAGTATTAGACACTGAACAACATCACAGCCTAAGCCTATTACCACTTTCTGGGCATACCAGCTATTACCCAGATTAGTTATACAGCCCAGTTTAATACTGAGATTATAATAATATAAAAATATTAATATTATTATAATATGGGACTATAGGGACTAAGTGATAGCAAGGGAAACGAACCCCGTGCTGATCTCGCACTGAGTGCCTACAAAACCGTGAGTTTCATGACCCCACTCTTTAAACTATTTTACGAACTTTTGGGGTGGAAAGCATGTTTATACACGTTATCTATCTGAAAACGATTCAGGATATAAAATATCTGAACATTTATATATGAAAAGTCCCTACAAACATAATGATTGACTACGTGCTGATGAAAGATGATTATTATCGTTGATGATATATTGAGTGGAGATAATACGAATTGCAAAACATAATGAAATTACACGTGACAACATGTTTATACAAACATGTTATGTAATGTTAAACATAACTAATTTTGGAGACAACGTGGTCTGTAATGGCCATGGGGATAACGTGGTCTGTGATGATTATGAGGCTATTGTGGGCGGAAGGGGGCCACAATAGTAATAAACTAAAGTTGAGTATGGCCTATGAGCCAAGTTCTGCTGCAACTTACTAAACTAAAGTTGAGTATGGCCTATGAGCCAAGTTCTGCTGCAACTTATAAACTAAAGTTGAGTATGGCCTATGAGCCAAGTTCTGCTGCAACTTATAAACTAAAGTTGAGTATGGCCTATGAGCCAAGTTCTGCTGCAACTTATTAAACGAACTAACTTGATTATGACATGAATGTTAAGAAAATAATGTGATTATGTGTATTGTGGGCGGATGGGGAGCCACAGTATTTGGTGATACGTGATAAATACTATATGTGTATATGTGTCTATATACATGCTATGTGATTAGCCGTAGGAAATACTATGTGTAGAATATACTAATTATTTGCGTGTACACTATATAATGTTTGAGTTTACGTGGAATCATTGTGGGTGGAAGGGGGACCACAGTGGTTGATGTTAACACGGAACCGTTGTGGGCGGAAGGGGGGCCACAGTGGTTGAGTTTATGTGGAACCGTTGTGGGAGGAAGGGGGTCCACAGTGGTTGGTTAAACCACGGAAATTGGAAACAGGTAGTACGAACAAACAATCACGATTTTACTGAAATTTCGAATTTATATTATAAACTTACATGTGTGCATATGCACACACAAGGATATGGCTGTACATATTTATACAAACGTAAATACATATTTTTACATACGCGCGTACATACAAACTATGACTGTGTGGTACGCAGAACTGATTTCGTTAAACTTATGAAACTCACCAACTATTCGTAGTTGACCTATTTTAACATGCTTTTCAGGTAGTCAGATATGAGAAGTAATTTCCTGTGCGTTATGTGTCTGATTGGTGATTGATGTCATGGGCATTTGAGTTAGAAGTAAAGTAATTGAAGAACCGGTTTGATTGTATCACCTAGTTTGTAAAAGATGTTAGAACGATATAATATATTGTAAATTAGTTAGTAATGTTTCTTTATGAACAATGTATTTGATACCAGTTGTATCTGTTGCATTTCCGTTTTACGCTTCCGCAATTCACTTAACGGGGTGTGACAGAAGTTGGTATCAGAGCCATTGGTTATAAAGGATTAGGTTATCCCTTAGGATACCTATAATATAACCGTAGACTCGATTATCACTGGGAAACTTATTAATGAGTAACGATAGATACTGATGGATGCCGGGATGAACTCGTAGGGCAAGTGAGTTATTATGGTCCGGAACGTAATAACAGACTTGCTTGTACGAGGGAATTCGGGGTGAAGTCGCGGAACATATTGATAGGTAAAAATGGCAACATACGTGCATTAAGGTTATGTGAAGTATATATGAAATGTGCATACGTGCTTATCTGAGATGAGGTATAGGGATATGTGTACGTACGGTACTACCGATGATATTGAATCTTATTGTAACGAATATTATATTCGGTTATAATCAATATTAATTCATATTATGATTAAAATTATATCGTATCAAAATTTATATTATATTTTTTTTATAATTAATATTATACCTGTTCGTAACAAATAAAATATTTAATTTCGGTATTAATTAATAATATCCTTTACGATGATCTAAGCTACCGAAAAACGTTTTCTTCTGATTAACGATTGCACCGAAAGATGTCGAGATCGGGTAGCTTTACGACAGATAAAGAACCGGTGTTTCCTGTGAGTGAGAATATGAGAATGCTTCAACAAGTTTAACTAAGTCTGGTGATGTGACAGAACCACAAAGGGGCTTAATATACAAGGCCCGGGAACGAACTGTGAGAGGTGTGACCTACATACAATAATTTCAAAAGAATATATATAATACTTTTCTGATTGGATCCAATCCTATCCTATACACTCGTTTTCAAACAGTAAACTAAACAGTTTTTCGTTCGTCTCTCCACTTTCGCTTCTCGAAAACAAACACTATTCCTAGGAAAGTACCTAGTGATGAGTCGATTTATCAAATTATAAATATAATAACTACTTTATTGATTCCCCAATTCTATAAACAGACCGTGACTACCAGTACATATAATATACTAACGATATTTCAAAAGAAATATTAATAATAATAATTTCCTTTACAATTCACCAGTACAACTAACTCTGATGAACCTCCTTAACTAGCAAACTCTTCGAACCATCTATGAACAAGAACATCCAACCTCTCCTATATTTTTCCTATTCCAATTGGTTACTGTAGGAGAGAAACCTCATGCTCACGAATTGATGACATGCTGACTGGAACGGGACATACTTAACCCAACCAGTAAACTACCACTTTTAGTAGGCCCAACATACTTGCGTGCACCGAATGACCTGGCGAAGGAATATATTCTATAGTTATATTTAACAACCTCTAAGGGTCTAGTTGAATATATGAGTGCATTCATATGATAAATACACTAACTAAACCTCATAACGAGCAATTGTCTACTTATGGAAGAGGCTAAAGAAAAAACAATTGCCTAATGATGGGATTGTACCGGAATAATTTTCGGCAAGTTGTAAACCGTATATAATTGTATAATGTGTACTTAGATAGATAAGGGTAGTACGATATTGTTGTATATAGCCTTCGATACCCCATGCAAGCATCTGGTAGGGTGCTATGTTGATATGGGTGACGCATTGGATATTTCATTACAAACACTTACCCCTTACTGGATTACAATTACTTGTCACTAGGTGACAACTTTTGATATATATATATATATATATATATATATAAACATTGGCCTTTGTTAGGCTAACTTTACATATTATCCTTAGTATTCAAACTCGAGAACAAACCCGTGTGATATATACCTGTTAATTGAAATACCTGATTACTTGTTATTGTAATTCCTTTTGTGATCATTAGTGTATGTTAATTTTGTTAATTGTTGGATAACTGGTTATTGTTATAGAATGGCCCCGAAGAAAGTAAACATGTTGTCTGAGGCAGATATAGCCGAGATGATCGCTCGACAACTACAAACAGTACTTCCGACAATAGCAGCACAATTCGCTGCTGGTATCCATAAAACTATGAATACAAATCAAGTGCCGAACGCTAACGCGGTTGTAAATACTAATCCCTTGACAAATACTAATACAACCACAAATGCTCCCCCGAAAAATACTGATACTATCACAACTAATACTCCCCCCGTTGAATACCAATATTACTTTCAATAATGATAATCTCCTACGAACTTGAACAATAGTTGTAACAATCAAAATCCCCCGCAACACGGATATCAACTTAAGAACTTCATGCTATGTAAACCTATGGAATTTAGCGGTACTGAAGGACCAAATGGACTGGTAAAGTGGATCGAAAAGACTGAATCCATCATTAATATCACTAACTGTCCACCAGATTGTATTGTCAAATTTGCTACTTCTACATTTGTAGACCACGCGCTAATGTGGTGGAATACTGTTGTGCAAATTCAAGGACAAGAGGCAACCAATCGTATGTCTTGGACAGAACTTAAAAATCTTATGATAAAACACTTTTGTCCGATAAACGAAATTCAGAAATTAGAGCAAGAACTTTGGAATCTAGAAATGAAGGGTGCAGATCACTTGGAGTATACCCATCGCTTTAACGAACTGGCTCGTCTAGTCCCATGGTTAGTTACTCCAGAATCTAAACGTACTGAACGCTACATTTGGGGTTTAGCCCCCGAAGTCAGGAGTTTGGTTAATTCAACTGCCCTGTAACTTTCGAAAATGCCGTGTTACAAGCCGGCATTGTAACTTCTGATTTGATTAGAAGTGGTTCATTAAGAATGCCCGGGGAATCATCTGGTACAAAACGAACCAATTATGGAGCGGGAATACAAGAAAGACAACGGAATAAATGCGCGCAGCCTTGCAATACAAAATTACGCTATGATCAGTTCCGATGTGAAGCAAGATAAGTTTAACGGGCTTTTGCCTAGATGTGGAAAATGTGGTTATCATCATGTTGGTGAATGTCGGACCAATGTGTGTCACAAATGTGGGAAGGTGGGACACTATGCCCGAAATTGTAGAACCGTTATGAATACTATAAATCCACCAACCCAACTCCAGGACTCACACCTACCCCAACCGCAACCAACACGACAACAACCAGTCTACCAAAACCAACCCATAATAAACTGTAATGCCTGTTATGAGTGTGGTAGTATGGAGCACATCAAGAAAGACTGCCCTAGATTGAACCCAATTGCGATGGAAAGACAAAGGCAAGGACGACATCGACGTCCAACTCGACTAGGGGTCACGTATTGTGAATAAACCGGATAGAACAAATGTAGTGACAGGTACGTTCTTTGTAATGCCTAACATACTTTAGTTTATTTATTACGGACACTGATAGACGTTTCGTTCCTACAAGTTATTACTTTGGAAAATATACCGTCTAGTAAAATAACAATTCTGTATACTATAGAAACCACCAAAAGTAAGACTATAAATACTAACCATATTACTCGAAAAACTACCCTCTTAACCTAAATAACTAGCTATTCCCTATCGATGCACTCCCGGTGGAAGTGAGGAGTCATTGTGTAATAGTCAGTATGGACTAGTTAATTGTGTTCAAATGAAGGTTATATATAGAAATAGAACTGTTATAACTGCCTCTTCTAGATAAAGAAGTGATCCCGTACACGGAACAAATCCTAGTACCCCAATGATGAAACACGAATGAGGAAAACTATACTATCCGTAACCGAAACTTGAACTTTAAATTTTTATAGCCTTAATAACTGAGTGATGAACAAGGAAAAGTCAGGCCAGATGTTCGGATAAACTGAGTACTAGTATAAAGATGCAAGCGAAATCTATGAAGGAATCATAGGCTCATGTGTTGTAAAGTGTGCACTATTATAAGTTCTGGGGGAATACTAAAGATCCTCGGAGATGCTACAACAATTCGAGATACCCCATTGGAAGTGGAGAAACAAACTAAAATGGAACCCTTAACATGTGTTCCTTAAACATCCCGAGAAAGCAATTCAAGCTGAATGATAGTTTCCTGACTAATCCACTCCAAATACCTTCTTCGGATTTGTAACAACTATCCAACTGAAAAAACTCGCCTTAACAAAATCTTACTCTTGGTGAATTGTGTATGAAATTTTAGATCCCTAATTGGCCTAAGCACGGTCTATAATCCTCTATAAAACAA
The DNA here is from genome assembly GCF_021521415.1 of Bidens hawaiensis. Classification (NCBI taxonomy): domain Eukaryota; kingdom Viridiplantae; phylum Streptophyta; class Magnoliopsida; order Asterales; family Asteraceae; genus Bidens; species Bidens hawaiensis. The sequence goes on along the minus strand of NW_027499597.1, from coordinate 1,701 downwards.
TCAAATCAAATAAACTATTCAAAACAATAGAGGAAAGTGAGACCAGTAATTTTCAATCCTCGTACATTAACAGTCATCATAATATTATACAAGTGGTAATATACTATATTATACGAGCAAGAATGTAACTCGCCATCTTATTAAAATTGAAAAAAATTGGTGACCCCCAAAATACAAAATCCGATTTGATTTCGATAACCATAAATAAAGCTCGTAATATTAATAACAAACCGAAGGCCGCCTAAGGCTAACAAGAAGGCTATACTGAGAAATACGAGAAGTTATCAAATTTTGAAAGTTGTTAGTTGAGTTGAGGAACGGTGAGTTAATTCTAAAATATATAGCACCATACAAAATTGCCTTGAAAGTTAACCCCATAACGTATTAAACAAAATTATTTCACTCCCTATATTTCATATATCGAATCAAAACGAGTGCCTTACTGACAGGCGGAATTAGTATTATTTGAAAACTTTTATCAACTAAACTCTATAAAGAGACTCGTGAAAATGCTGAGCGGGGAAAATCAAACAGTTGCGACACAACAAAATCTTATTGAATAAATTCAGTGGAATCCACAATGGGGAATCAAACGTGTTTGGAAAAAAAAAAAAAAAAAAAACGAATTCTGAAACAAATGATTATAAAAAAAATTTCCCCCAAAAAGAGCATATTTGGCATATTGAATTTCGGGGACGAAATTCTTAACAGGGGGGAGAATATGACATCCGTGGCAAAACCGAGTACACCTTAGTACTTACAAACTCGAATAAGCGTTTAACCGCTTATTGCGTAACGAACAAACGAATAACCAAACGGGTCTGGTTATGGTCCGGATATCCCAGGGTGCCATCTATAAGTGATATACGATCTATGCAAGTTAAAATATTAGTAATATGGCCTTAGTTCGATAGCAAACAAGTTAAACGAAAACATGCTCGTTTAACTACCCGCTATGGACTTAACGCGAAAGATAGTTACAAACCAAGCATTGTATCATCGCTTAAGCCAAAAAAGACTTACCAAACACTTACTTGAAATGTTTTAAGCTATCCGTGAAAATATTTTCGATTTTTACAAACGTATGGTATGTTTTTAAATTTACACAAAAACAGCCGAAAAAACACTCGTTTTCGCACTGTTTGTCGTACCCGTTATATTTTTCGCGCCAAAAACCAAACCCGAAATAATTTAGACTCGGCATTTCACGTTCGGCCAGCACGTAAATCGAGAAAAGTGGGCCAAATGGGCCCAAAAGGGGACCCAACAAGCCCAGCCCGCCAAAGAAGACTTTTCCCCCCTTAAACCCTTTTCATATTTAAACAAGTCCAAGATAGTTTTGAAGCCATTTTCTTGTGGAGAAATCTGTAGAACAACCTGGTCCACTCAAAAACCCAGCAAGAACAAGGTAAAAAGCTTCATTGTTTGGCTAAGTTTAACTCGTTTAAACTCGATTAATACCATATAAACATAGCTTGATTGCCAAAAATCATTCCTAACCATGTAAAAACCCTAAAAATGGTCCATAAACATTTTTTGATCATACACATGGTGAGGAACCTGGTTTGATAGTTTTTTTGGCCATAAACACGGATTAAAGGGTTGAAACGACATTTTTTACGGTTCAAAAGTTCGTTTTTGTGCACTAGCCGAAACCCTAAGTTAAAGGGCTGTTTTATTGATGAAACCTGCTTGGTTTGT